>NC_056738.1:468513740-468816240 GCF_019279795.1 Protopterus annectens | reverse complement strand
CAACTAAAATAATGCAAAAATTGCTAGCGCAACTAAAACTTACATTAGCAGCCAACCAACTTCCTGCTGAATACTGAAAATCTGCTGCAGATGCCATAGCCTACCCTATATAAATACTAATCTACAGGTCCATATTAGAATCATATGTACTCAAACTATGGAAGAACATATATTACCCCACTATAAAAAGGAGGCAAATCAATGGAATTATTCAACTATCAACCAATAGCCATACTCTTTGTCAAAAAACCTTCATATATATATATATATATATATATATATATATATATATATATACAGAGAGAGAGAGAGATATATATATATATATAGATATATACATTTCCAACTGCTAAAGTATCTCCTAGATAATGACCTACTCTCTCCCACCCAACATGGCTTTCATCCTTTGCATAGCATCACTAGAGCTCCTTCAACTACCAAAAAAAATCAACTTCGGAACAAAGGTATAGTAGTTTCTCCCTTATTCCTGGACCAATGAAAAGCATTTGATATAGTCTGCCATACCAAACTACTACAAACATTACTCCCACTCTTTCTCCATTAAGTTTAAATGCTTTCTCTTAGATAGGGCGCAACGTATAAAGTTGCAAACATGCTACTCATCTTACCTACCCATAAGTGCCGCTCAGGGCTTAATCCTACATCTTATCTTTTCATATTTTTTAATAAACAACCACCATACGGCAGTGGGGCGAGGCTCCCTGGTTCAGTATGCAGACAACTCCACTCTAATCTGCTCATCTCCAAACATGCCATCACTACCAACAATTCCACTCCTCCACTGAATCTTTTCTGAACCAATCTAATTTTCTGCTGAACCCAAACAAAACAAAAGTCCTACTTTTTTCCCTAAAACAATGCCTTTATCACAAAAACACCTTTACTACATCATCTGCACAAAATGTTAGACTGACTGTTGTCACACAAACTAAATTACGTGGGGTCACCATAGATGATGATCTAAAATTTGAACTACACATCAAAAACTGTCTAAAAGACCCATACAAAATAGGTCATCTCTCCAAAGCATTTATCTACCTCATCTTGCAGTCTAGAAAGACTACTGCCCTCTCATATCTATTGCCAGCTGTCTCCTATGAATCATTTCCTCTATTTTAACAAAACTGGAGAACTGTTATAATAAAATAGCAACTTTTGCAAACTCACATTCCATCACTGCCCAGTAATCAGTTAACTAACCTGATTAAAATTCTCCAGCTATCAAAAATTCAATCCACTTAAACAGGCCCAAAGTATGCTTTCTCACCCAAACAAATGTCCAACACCAAGGACAGTAATGTAAGGTAATAGGTACCAGGTTCTCTCACCACGAAGACACAGGATCGCAATATCAAATTAGGTAGCAGAACTTCGTAACAAATCAAGGCAAAGATCAGCAAACAAGCTGGAAGAAATCAGCATCAATCCAATAATAAACGAAAAAAGATTTATTTAGTGAGCGCTTTCGCGTAGCACCTACTACGCTTCATCAGACAATACAAAGTCATATAGGGTTCTGTTTATATATTAAAAAAGGGCACCAAAAGCAACAAACATAATGAGTTAATTGAATGAGATGTTATCAATCAAATGCAATTAGCTTAGTTTCACATTTAGTTGTGAGCGAGCTATAATAGCAAGCTGAAATAACATATTCAGGTTCACATTGACAGCAACACAGAGTCTCATCTTGCTAATGCTGCAAAACTCATTTGAATTATACTAAATACACATTCATTAAAATGTAAAATATAATATAATAACATACTTAATTTGCATAGACTATAAATATATTATGCAGAATGTCAACTGGTTTATCAGTTTAAATCTCATTTAAAATGTTATTAAACAAAAAATTTATTATAAAACGTGTGATATATCATTTGCAGGTTAAAATTGGAAAAGCACATGAAGGAAAGAGATGGGGAGGACGGAAAATTAAAAGGGAGGGGGTAAATCAGGAAAGGAAGGAGAAGAAAAGAGGGTGGAAGTGAGGGGGGGGGAGAAGAAGCAAGAATGGGGGTAAGACAAAAGATGGGAAAGTGTAAGAAAGGAAGGGAAACCACACACATTGTTAGAGTGTCGTATCATGTTCATAAACAACTGGGTAATATAAATGGACATAGATTCATGATATGAGGAGTAAAACGAAAAATATAATGAATATATTAATAAAATGATAGGTATAAATACAAATGTATTAAAACAGATATAAATACTGATACAAATACATAAGAGTAAACAGATCCAAAAAATGAGTGAAAAATCTGAGTGAAAAATCTATAGCCAAATATTTGTGTAAGTCAATTAATGAATTGATAAATAGATAAATAGCTATGTAAATAAATATCTATTAAATAAATAAATAAATAGATATATAAAAACAGCAAACTACATCATGAAATATGACATAAGGTATAATTAATTCATCATGTGTATGTTACCCATAAAGTACCATCGAAACAAGTGATATTAAATAAGAAGAAATTCATCTTGTTTCTAAGACAGGTTTTATAGATATAAAACTATTAATGCCCGGAGGTATGTGGGCCCCTAATCGTAATATCCATTTTAGTTCTTTATTACTCAAATATGTGGTGTTGTTGCCACCTCTCCTATTAATAGTGACTATCTCTAAAACTCTAAAGCAAAACTTGTGTAAAGGAAATTCTATTGTGTGTTTCGCTAGAGCATTGAGGTCATTCTTTCTTTGTATATCATAGAGATGTCCATATATTCTGTCTTTTAGACATCTCTTTGTTAGGCCAACATAGAAAGCCTGGCATGCTTTACAAGTTGCAAGGTAAATTAGGTTCTTTGTGGTACAAGTTGCAAAAAACCTTGGGTGAAAAGTATAATCTAGACTAGGATGTTTAAACTCTTGAACTTCAGAAATAAAGTTACATCTATTACAATTGTAACAAGGAAAGGTGCCTGTTTTCCTGCTATTCGAAATGGGTATAGGATGTGTAATGTGTATGTCATTGCATAATATCCGTTTGAGATTCGGACAATTTCTATACATAAAATAAGGTTTGTTTCCTACAATAGTTTTAGTATCAGAATCCATAGTTAGGATCTTCCAATTGTTAATGTATACCTCTTTTACCTGATTAATGTTGCTGGTATAATTCAAGGTGATGGCAACATGATTAACGTTTGTAGATCTATGTTCTATGTTCAAACGTGTGAAAGTCCTATAAGTGGATGGTGTTTTCTTAATAATGCTATTTTTAATGTTGTGAACTAGATTTGGATCATAGCCTCTCTCAATAAACAATTTTTCCAGATAATCAGCTTCTAAATGCAAATCATTACTGTTTTTACAAAGTCTAGTTAGCCGAATAAATTGGCTTTTTATTATACCTGGGAAAGTATACCTAGGGTGCATGCTATCAAAGGTTAGCAAAGTGTTCTTCCAAGTTGGCTTTCTATAGAGTGTTGATACAATGGAACTATCATCAGTGATACTAAGTGTTATATCTAAAAAATGTATCTTTTCATAAGAGCACTCCATAGTAAACTTAAGAAAGGATGAAGTGGTTTCTAAATAGGTTAGAAAGTTCTTAAATTCAATATCTGTGCCTTCCCAAACAATAAAGATATCATCTACAAAACGTTTGTAGACTTTTACTTGAGCGAAAGAGGGGTGGCTAAATAGGCAACTTTGTTCCCAACTGAGAACAACCAGGTTGGCATACGTGTTGGCACACGGAGTGCCCATTGCCACCCCCCATTTTTGTAGATAGTAGCTGTCTAAAAACATGAAGGCATTATTACTGAGTACTAAATCTAAAAGTTGACCTATCAATAGCTGCCTGTTATTGCTAAAAGAAGATTCTTTTGTTAATAGGCTTCTAATTGCTTCAACTCCTATATCATTAGGTATAGAAGTGAAAAGATTTTTCACATCTAAAGTAACCAAAAGGTAGTCATGTTCATTAGGATTAAGGTGTATGTCTGTTAGGTAGTTAAGAAGTTGATAGGTATCCCTTAGAATAGAAGAAAAAGAATCAACTATGGGTCTAAGTAAAAACTCAATAAACGATGATATATTAGCAGTGACCCATTCATCACCTGAAACAATTGGTCTAAATGGTATAGGCACTTGATTTTTGTGTATTTTAGGTAATCCCTTGATTATTGGTGTAATGGGATTATCAATATGAAGATAATTATACATCTATTCACTAACTTGTCCACACATAAGAAGGTCATAAAGTGTATCATGCACATTTCTAATTATTCTGTGGATATCATGGGGCATTACTTTGGTATATGTAGCATCATCCTCAAGCATTAGTGACATATTCATATTGTATTCATTGGTATTTAGTATAACCACTCCTCCTCCTTTATCAGCTGGTTTTATATTTATATCATTACAGTTCCTTAAATACTGTAAAGAAGCAAACTCTTTTGAATTAAGATTATAAAAACATGGTTTGATTTTACTAGAAAACAATTTATAAAAATCCTGTTCACATATTTTTTATACATACCAAGGACAGTAATGCTATGGTACTCCCCTAGATCTCTCAGGTTTCAGGACACATTTCTTGCCCAAGTCCATAAACAAACAAACATGGTGAAGCAATGTATCCAAATGTCGGAATTCTCTCCCACAAGACTTAAGACAAATCATAAATCCAAAATACTTCAAAGCAAACCTTAGGACCCACCTATTAGATTCCTACAAATTTTCTCCTGACTAAACATTGTTCTATGCAGTAAGAACAAAAGGGCACTCATTTTTATGAGAAGACTCAGTAGCGTAGACACACCTTGCAATTCTTAGCAAGCAATCTGCTATCTACTAGTAATGCCTCACACATATTCTATTGCCCCTGTTTATTAACATAATGGAAGTTGTTTACATTACCCCTCTCTCTCTTTCCTGACTTTTTATATATTTTTATGTATTTTATGTGATATTTAACATTTGCTGCTTTGCATTGTATTCTATAACATCTTGTAAGATTTGTTAACTGTGGAGCTTTTCTCCTTTGGCCACCATGGAAAGGGGCCTGTCATGACCCAGTTGGGCTTTCTCAGTAAACCAACACAAAAATAAATTATAAATAAATAAATTTACTGAGTGTCTTATAAACTATATAATTATATTATGTGCGCAGCCACAGCAGAAGTAGGATTAGGGGCAGAGCACAGAAACGGGACCTGAATAGCTGGAGCAGGAAGGTGGGGGGGTGTCATGCATCTGTCCACCTAGTTAGAGTGCCATTAGAAAGAACAGCAGGGGATCTAACTATAATAATCCAATCTCTAAAATATAGAGCTTGGCTTAATACAGTGAAGTGCTTTTTTTGCTCTTTGCTTAAACAACTTAGGGGGTGGGATACTTGTAGAGCCAGCTACCTTTCTGGGAGCAGGCATTTTTGCTTCAGAAATCATCGCTGATGTAGGGGACCAAATTTTATTACATTGGAAGATACCAAGCTGAATATTTTGCTAGGAATAATATGACAGTACTGTAGTATTTGGGGGAACAACTTCATTTTAATTATAGTAATTTTGGATAAAAATGAGAATTACATACCCAACCATTTATTAAAATCTAACTGTATACAGAGTTTCGGCATTTTAAGGTATTATTTTGACATTGCTGAATGAGATTACAGGAAAACAATATACCTAAGGATTTTAAAATGCTTTGCCACAATTCAGCGACCATTAGTAATAGGAACTGGCTCAGTCAAAAGGTTATTTATAGAAATTTGAGTACTATGACATCTCTGCAGAATTTTAATATAATAATGTATTGTCAGGGAAACCAAATTTTTAATTTTAAATAAAAAAAAGAGTAACTGACTATCGAAGCCATTTGAAGCATCTGTATTTCGGGTCTATGTCATATAATCGAACTTCCAAAATTTCAAACACCATATGTTCCAATTTGGAAGTTCAAAATATGACAACAACGAAACCCCAGAACAGCAATTTTTTTCCCAGGGAAAAAATTTGCTGTTCCGAAAAACACACACACACAACACAAGCACACCAAACACCTAATAAACCTACACTACACCTTACATACAGAACTATCTATGCACTAACCTTAACCCAAGCCCTAACCCTAAGGTCAGTCACTATCGCACACTTTCCTTACCTGCGCCCTAACCCTAAGGTCCATCACTGTCACACACTTACCTTACTCGTGCCCTAACCCTAAGGTCCATCACTATCACACACTTACCTTACCCGCGCCCTAACTCTAAAGTCCGTCACTATCGCACACTTACCTTACCTGCATCCTAACCCCAATGTCTGCCACACTCACACACTTACCTTAACCCGATCCATAACATTTGCACCACAGTACAGAAAATGCCGAAGCTGCGGAAACAGCCAACCAAATTCTTTCCCTGGGAAAGAATTTGAATTTCCGTGGCTTCGACATTTCGCTTTTTCGAACTTCCCCATTCGATCTTCCAAGACTCTACATTTAGGATGGTCGATTAAATAACAGGAACCCTATATTTCAAGGTAAAAAATTGACTATGTATGCTTTTGAATATTAGTAAAGTTTCCAAAGTAATAATTTAGTCATTTACCTTGACCACAAAAAGTCTGACTGAAAAGGAAATATTATACATGGTAAAAGTTTTTTTAAACAGTCTGCTAATATAGCTGCATCAGATTTGATATCCAAACATTTAAGGACTAAAGATCTGTAGAATGAAAGTTAAGAGGATAAGATACAATTATCTATGGTATATTCCCAGTTATTCTCATTAGGGATAATGTATAATTATCTACCATGAGATGGGTAAGGCCAATCTCTAACCAAATGGGATAGGTTAAGTGGGGCATAAAAAGGGAAACTGGCTAGGCTTAAAATGGCCAAGAAGGACAGCTAGCCTAGTACTTACCTATGAGCCCATGAATCTAAGAGGAGTCTGAATTATGTTTCTGAATTAGAATTATCTTTTATCTTTGACTGGTTAATATGTAGGTCAGAGAGTCCATTCATTCTTATATAATTAAATACTTGCATAAAAATTTTTGATAAATGTGCTTTTCTTTTTACAAAATTGAGAAGTGAATTCATTTGGCCATAGAGCTTTGTTATTTTTTAACTGACAAACAGCTGATTGAATTTCTTTAAGAGAGAAAGATCTAGCTAGCATGCTAGGTTGTTCTATAGAAATTTGTGGAAAGTGCAAAGAGCCATGATATTATTTAAATTAATTCTCATTATTTGGAGTTTGTTTGTTATCGCAGATATTACTGTAAACGTTATAAAGCACCCAAGTGTCTTGATTTGTGTTAGATAAGCTTGTGTCTTTTTAAAATCTGTAATATTTAAAGAAGTTTTGAACTTTTATAATGTTAGCCAGCAGTTTTGATGGTGTGAGTCTAATCAGAATAAGAGGCCAACAGTTTGTTTTCATGCCTAGAAAGGTAATGCAACAGGTTTAATTCTTTTCATTGCCGTTTACTTCCCTGTTCACTTGTTTGTCATAATATAACAGTAATCGACTTTCAAAATATTTCATTTGCACTTGAAGTTCCTTTTCACTTTTAAGTCTTAATTTTAAATAGGTAGCTTATAAAAATGTGTTATGGTTCTGTTTTGGGGTTGTCTAATTTATATCAAATTTAACACTGGAGTTTTCTAACTTATTCTGAAAGTTAATCAGATAGCTTGAAATTATGTTAACTGTTTCAGGTTCTTCTAATAGTATATGGTTTAGTGTCCAACTCCAAGTTCAACCCATGTTTATATTTTTGTTAGATTAGATAGGGAAAAAGTCAATACGGCTCAGAGCCTTAGCTCCTCAAAAGTTACTATGCACCTGGTGGCTCTTTTTAATTTTCACACTGACCTGGGTCCCATGGTGCTTGGTATGTAAGACCTTTCTTAGAGGTGTATTTCTTCTGAGGCCTCTGTTCTGAAATTCAGTACCTCTGTAGGTTACTTAGTACTGAAAAGGCTTATTCTTCCTCCCCTTGAGACAGCAGCCTCAGTAGATAAGAGATCCTTCTTGAAGGACTTTATTTGTGTTAATTCAGCCAGAAAGATTTCTGAGTTTAGGATCCGTCTACTTGTTTTTGAGTGATATATAGTTTTGGATGTCTGGATGCTAAGATTTGCAAGAGGAATAAGAATGTCTAACGATAATCAGCATAAAGGACTGTAGTAGGAGATGGCGGAGACAGACAGCTTTAAGTCTGTATGAGGTATGACCTGATCAAAAAAATTGCTGTCTATAATTTATTCAGCTTGGCTCACCGTACTGCCAAAAGAAGAGATTTGTGTTTATTATCTGTCAACATTTTTCTGATGGCTTACAAACCATGGAGATAAAAGAGATGCTCTGCTGCAGTTGTTTACTAGCACCATGCTGTACTGCTATATCAGCAGGCAAGTGTCATACTCAAGTTCACACATTACAAGAGCAATGGTGCAGTGTTTAACTTGTTCTGTGCATCTGGTTCTGTACTCATTTTCTTACCAAATGGTTATGTATGTAATCGTTCCTTCTTTGTTGGAAGAGCAACTTTTTTTCTGAACAACTTTCAGCAGACCTGTAAGCATTTTTTAAGACTGTTGTGTGCATTTTAATTGAAATTTTGTATTTACTGTGTTTTGCTATAGGTTGCATATATGATTTCATGATTTCACATAGCATATGGTCTTTCTGAGCAAATGTTAGTTTTAAAAGTATTAGCATGTATCTCTAAACTGGCAACTGAAACTGGTTTCTCTCCTATACGCACACACTCTTTCGCTTGTGTCACCATGTTTATACATTGTTTACATGTCAATGAAGGGAGTATACTAGTTTGATTTTACAAACTTATAGAGACTGCTAATGATACAAGTGGAATTGTTAACAAGAAATGTTAATAGCCTGTTAACCAATTTGCTGTTAAAATGAACAGCATTAATAAGGTTATATATGTCTAGGAAAATAAAAAGCTAATGGGCTGCATGTTAAATATTTTGAAAAAGTAAAAAAAAAAATATATATATATATATATATATATATATATATATATATATATATATATGAGCTTTGTAAGCTCTATATATGAAAGAGATTTGTAAGCTCTATAAGACATTTTGAGAGTCAGTAACTGTGTAAGATTAAGACAATTTACATGCAATATTCACCCAGTAGTAATAATGGCAAATACGGTTATGTGGAAATATCCTCATCTGATCCTCATGCAGTAGCAAATTAATGTGATAATGAAATAATGAACACTATATAAGCTATGGTAAATACTAAACTATGTTGTTGTGCATCTGTAGTAACACAAGGGTCTTAATTTTATAGGTTGTGTCACTCCCAAAAGCAAACAAATGTATGCATTATGTCCCTACCTCAAGTCATGAATTTACACATGTGCAAATTTAAATTTAAATTTAAATTTTAGACCCTATGCTATGATTTTTGATGGTCCCCTGCTATGATTTTGAAAGCTAAGAGGCTGAGATGCATGGCTATTCCTATGTCAAAATGGTGCAACCATCAGTCCCAGGTAAAGATGATGTGCCTACAGCTGATGCATGCAATGCTGACTTTTTTATTTTTATGATTAGTTTAATCACACAGCAATTTACTATTGCAAGTTTATCATGCAGAGGGGAAAAAACATTACAAGGAATGCTCCACTCATAAGAGGAGTGTTTATTTTAAGTAAAGCCCTTCACCCAATTTAACTCTTATTTAAGAAAAATTTCTTCCTATAATAAAACATGTTTCTACTCTTGATTTTGGCTGAACATTCTGAGTTTGTACTGTGCTAATAGCTGTAACATGCTGGAATTACAGCACTTTGTACTGAAGAAAATTGTAAAGACACTGACACTGTAAATGTTTTACTGTATGTGAATGCCAGTAAAGGTACAAAAATAGTTTTTATCATACAGTTTGATGAAGCTTGAGTTACAAAATAGCAGACGTGGCAGTTTTTTCACTTTTTGCCTTTTTTTGAGAGATCAAAGCACCTGGAAATATGTAATAAAGCAAATTATGCAAGTATAAATAAATTCTTACCATTTAAGCACTTCTATAAATCATCAGGAATCCAGCCTTTAGGCCATGGCTTAAAAATGTTACAGCTAAATTTGTCACTATAACATTAATATGTTTATGAAACGCTTATTATTCATTGTTTTCTTGCAAAAGCCTAGCAGCCATACAAAGGTAAAATTAAAATGAGATGCAGAAGAACATCTGTTTTTTTTTTTTTGCCCTTTACATTCATTTTAGATTTATAAAATACAATAAGTTTTAATTAAAAAAGACAAATCAGTGAAGATACAACATTTCCAGTCTGTTTTGAAGTACTTCAGCAATCATTTAATGTTCATCTCATGTATGTATAGACCCATCCACACACACACACACACACACACACACACACACACACACACACACACACACACACTTAAATATAGTTACAGCATATATATATATATATATATATATATATATATATATATATATATATATGCATATATATATATATATATATATATATATATATATATATATACACACACACACACACACACACACACACACACACACACACACACACACACACACACACACACACACACACGCATATACTCAAGTCCAAGTAGATGCGGGAGGAAGGATTGGTCTACTGGAGGTGTTTGCATGCTAGTGGCTCAAGGACACACTTGCTCACTGCCACTTGCTCAAAAAGGCAAATGTTTGAACTCCCACTAATGTGATCTCCACTGATGACTTAGCCCTCCTACCACTCTATCCTATAACTTACTATAGCATTACCAGAAACCAAGCTCTAACCCTAAAACTCCCTTTTCACTCCCTACTGCTATAAATCCTTTCTCACTCACTAAACCTATAATCCCTTTCCAGCTCCCTAACCCGAAGACTCCTTTCTTGTTTCCTAATCTTAAATACCCATTCCTACTCCCTAAACCTAAAATCCCCTGGGATCCACTCCCTAAACCTAAAACTGCCTTCTTGGCTGGTGCCCTAATCCACACTCTGCCCACTTCTCACTTCCCTTCTCACTTCCTCACCATGTCTGACACACTTACCTCTCTTGAATTTGAATAATATGTTTGGGTAAGTTACACAAGACCAAGTTCAAGCCAGAAAAGTACACTTAAGACACTTAAGTCCAATTCTTTGAGGCAGCAGTCTTCCAATGTCCAGGACTTGAGTGTTTGTAGTACCCTCAAGGACATATGTGTATCTCATACAGAGTTTGTTGAAATATATGTTTTAAACATGGTGTACTATGATTTTTAAAGAAAGAATTGATTGTATTCGGTCAGTTGATTATATCACATAGCTTGATATTACCATATAAAATAGCTGCTTGTACTGTGAATGGTTTTCTGATGAAGTCCATAATGTTTTTTGACAAAAGTGCAATGATGTGAGGTATTGCCAGATATACCAGGAGAAATAGGTCAGTGGATATGTAACATATGCCAGCATAGCTAGCTGGAGTTTTGTAAAGATTTATTTGTCATTTGTATATCAAACTGATTTGTACAGGTGCTTGTGTTGAAAATGTATTTGTATCATTGCTTGTGTTAAAAAATGTGCCAACAGTGGGTCCTGCTGGACAAAAAAAGAAATGCATCAGTCAGACTGCATTGTAATTGTTGAAATTAATATTGTAACAGAGCATACTAGAAGAGAAGAGGTTAATCTCAGTTCAGCTAACTTTGAAAAATAGTCTGAAATTAAATTAGCTGGTTTAGGCCATAAAGATTGTATCTTACAGTTCTGATTGCAGCAAGAGATGAAATGTCTGTGAAAACAAGGACTAGGAATCCTGCTGTATTGTCCTTAGCGGTGAGCTAATTGCTACCCTGGAAGGGTGAAAGTATTGAAATCATTTTATGACATTCAGATGCTATAACACATCTTAAAAAACTTTGTCTGTGTCTAAGGTAACACACATGTGCAAGATTCTGGTTCAATTTCTAGTAAAGGGGGAGGGGTAGTATGGGAACCAGAAGTCAAATGACCAGACGTATGTGATGTTATTCTATAATCCAGCACTGAAATAATGTTTTAATACTAGATGAGACAAAAGGCTCAGTGCAGTCTGTTTTTGAAACCTGACATAGAAGGATCACTCACTCATTTCATCTTGCCTTGCTTTAGTAAGTAACCATGGAATAGTTACTCTTTAGATCAGTCAGGAAATATAGTGAGATTAGTTAAGAACAATGTTTCTGTATTTGTGTGAATCTATCCATCTGAGCTATTTTTAATATTTCCTGTGTTTGAAACTCTGGTGTTTATTATAAATAGATATTTAGTATTTTCATGTTCTTTTGTTATTTATTATTAAATATGTTTAAACTTTTCATTGTGGGTGTTTTTTAGAGAATATTTTAAACTTTGAGAGTACTTATATTTATTTGGTGGCACTGTGGCCACTCCTGGAAGCCTTGCTGCATTGGTCAAACACTACCATTTGTATTAACATTAATTTTATTTAATATAATTGGGTACCCTTGTAAGAGCCTTAGAGTAGATGGCTTTGGAGTGCCCTACTGGCAGTATCTACCTTATAGTCTGGGTGGAGGGGCATAGCTAGTAAACCTGTGCCAGTCTTTCCCAGGTGTGTGTCAGCTACTTAGAGCAGGGACACAGAACACTGGTTTCACAGAGAGGGTGGTGGAGAATTTGGCCTGGGACACACAGCTAAGGACTCAGCTCTATATATATGCCAGTGGGGAGCCTTACTGGGGGTCTGGATTGAGACAGAGGGAAACCCAGAGTCCAGACAGAGTTTGTTCCCTGTGTGCTCTTAAGGGAAATTGTGCTTGGTGCAGAGAGCTGCATCTGAAAATACTGTATGCATCCATTTTTGTTCCAAGTGAACGCCCCTCATTGGTGTCACTGATGAGGATTCAGGCTCCTTGATTACTGGCCCAGAGAAGGGGACATCACAGAAAGCATTCAACATTTTTATTATATTGTGTGTATGGTACCAGTGTTTTAGCAAGTTATGTTTTGTTTTCTTTCTACTGGTGATATATTCATAGGTTTACAGGTGTTTACTAGGCTAATGACTACAAGAGCCTTTTTAAGCCTAGCCACACATCCCAAATCTCTGAGAAGGTCTGGTACCCTTGATAAGTGTAAGCAGGGGCTTGGGAGATGAAACATTTACAAGCAGGGGTCTGGGAGATGAACCATTTACAGATTGCCTGTGTCCTTTAGAAACATAGGTATCAAGCCAGGGATGAATTTCCTCTTTCCCATCCAACTGTCCAAGTTATACTTGAATATGGTTAGGGATGAACTCTGCTTCACATGGATGGGGAGTATGTTCCAAAGACAGGATAGTCTATGGGATACATACCTGTCTCTCCAGCAGGTCCTATTTATATCACAGGCAAGGTTTAAGTCTTTAGAATGGGTAATTCTGGTGCTTGTTGTATTGTGGATATGCAGGAGGTCCATCAGAGTGGGGTCTGACGATGCCCTGTATGCCAGACATAGATCTCCCCTCAACAGACTGTATGAGACAAGAATACAGGGATAGGGCCTTGAGGTGGTCTGCATAGGACATTTTACTTGCACCCTGTATTCTTTTAGTGATGAACCTCTCTGGACATTCCAATTGTTGGATATTCCTGGTTAGGTACATGCCAAAGGGGGCAGCTGTACAACACTGCTGTAGTTTTGACACTACAGTAATGCTCTGAGACCAAGATTGCAAGAGACTCATATACTCTCAAATGGCCTCTTGAGCATGACAGTCACTTGCTATGTCCTAACCAGAAACTAATCTTGACAAGTTGGCATACTAGAAGCTGTTGGTGGGAATGCCAGTATATATGACACTGTTTGCTGTGGAAGTTATGCTGCTGAGAAAACTTAGTTTGCATATCGCTTGCAATTTTAGTGTTATATCTGTTTTATTTATTTGTATTTATAGATTTTTATCCATTGGTAATAGTGCTATATGACTCAAATGTGAATGGTTGTGATACAATATAACTTAACATTCTGACAAATAATGTGATAAGGAATGGCAACGAGGAGTGAAAACACCCATGTTTGTGCACTGGTAACATGTTAGAAAAGTGGGTGAACATAATGTGCAGAAGATGCAGACGTTTCACAAGCCCAGTAATAGCTATTTGAGACCTGTTTCATAGACTGGATAGCACCTAGTTGTGGTAATTTGCTTAATAGTCTGGGTGTAGCCTGTAATGTTTACGAGCTGTTTGTTCTTTTATTGCAGAACCCCTCTGTGAATGAAAGCCTGGGATCTCCTGCTGTGTTCAGTTGTATTTTTGCATTCTCAAAAGTACAGTTGCATTACTCCTGTTTCCTTCATTGCAGCATTTGGCCTTTCAGTGAGACTCTATAGTTTATCAGACTACCTGTTACAAACTGCTCTCGCCCTGATCCTGTTTAGGCAGCATTAGTTAACTGATTCTACATTCTGAGTTATGTCCTTTCTCGGTCCATCTTCATACTACTGTGGAATTGCTTATCCATGTTGCCTTCTGTCACCACATTCTAGTTCTGCGACCTCAGGTTGATTTCCCGTTCTTTACAACTATTTAAAGTTACTGCTCTACCATTGGTCTGTAATGAGCTGCACTTCAGTTTGAATCTGTTGTGCTTGTCTTTCAAGACTAAGTTTAATCAAGTGTCTCTTGCTCTAATTATACAGTTCATTCCAAGTGTGATTCACTTGGTAGTAAGCATGACTCCTAAACTCTGGATTAATACTACATGCAGTTCTATATTTCAGCTCAGGGGTGCTAAAGTGCAGTAGGTTCTGTGCTTTTTGTAATCACTCCTGACCATCTGTTGTGTTGCATTTGCGCAGCCCACTCACATCCAGTCTGTCTGATTTGTGGTCCCTTGTTAACAAACCATAACCTGCACACATGGGAAAACAGTAATAAAATGTAATAAAAGGGATGATCATTTTGTACATGGAAAGGCATTAAATAACATTTTTCAGACTGAAATTATGTTTATATGGGTGATTGCCACATATAGGTAATGCTAATGAAAAGGAAAAATGTTTAAGGATAGCTGGCAGCAAGATAGGTGGGGGTAGAATTCTGATAAAGGTGTTAATGGGAGCTTCCAGTTACATGTACCTAGCAGGCATTTGAGGAAAATTTGCACAATCTGATAAAAGTAGAGACCTTATGTGCTTCAAGATTTCAGACAAGATAGTAAAGCTGAGAGCTATTTGTACCTGAAGAAAAAACAAGATAACAAAAAACATTGTCATATCCTATGGGTTCATTATGGTTAGCAAATGCAGCTGTCATCTTAACTGAAAACTTAAAAATATTTGCATTTTTGATTTGTTTTGCAGTCTGTGACTTCTCATTTGGGGTGGGGATTGCTGGTATGTTACTGTTTATCAGTCACAGCGAGCTGCCGGTAAGAAGATGAGTAACACCTGGAGGTGGTAGTAAAAGTGAACTAATGCGGATTACAGATAACCTATACATAGCCTCAAGATACTGATTTTTTAGCTTGCCAGTGCATGCACACAGATTAATCTGGTACTGACATATACTGGTTTAATATCTGTAAAGACATTCCTGAGTAGTACTCAGACAAAGAAGCAAAATATAAACCATCTTTTTCTCATTACATTAAGTGTCAATACTAATATATCTTTTCCCCACAGTTGCACAAAGCAAAAGAAACTGCAATATCTGAAGTTCTAAGCAATTGTAGCCTCAGAGTGACACCTATTATACTTTTTAGGTAAACTTGTCCCTTTGACTGCAATAGTAAAGTCTCATCATGAGAAGACAGTATCAATTGTGCTAATTATAAATAAGAAGCACTTATTTATTTATTTTATTTTCTGTTTGTTTTATTTGTTGACCAGTATGATCTGACTGGGAAATTCAAGACCTATTTTCAGTAGAGGCCTGGGCAGAAATGCTCCATTGGTAAATATTCAAACTTTGTTTTTAAAAGTAGTAATTTTACATATCAGTATCTTAATACTTTTAAACAGACACAGATTAGACTATTGTTTACATTGTTGTGACATATAGTGGGAAGTAATGTGCCCTACATTTTCAGATATGCAGGTAAAATTTTCAAAAATACATTATAAGTTATGCAGATACAATTTTCACAAATATGCAGACACAATTTTCAATTACTTCATACAAAGCAAAAAGGAAAATTGTATATTTGAAGTTAAACCTGCATTCTTTTGGTTAAGATAAAATTATGTAGATTTTAATTTGTTTTTGTGCCTGGATTATACTTGCATGTTATTTGAATTGTTGTAGGTATTTCTATTTTACTTCTTAAGTTCATGTTGGGTGTACTAATCATAAAGGGACATATTCTTATTCATGACATGAACACAAAGTAAAAGGATCCAACTCTTCTTGCTTTATATATAATTTGGTTTTCCAGTGTGTTACTTAAATATGTTTTTGTTTTATTTTAAGCAGTGTGAAATACTGAGTAATAAGAGGAACGTAATATCTTTGAATCCTTCTGTTAAATTTTTGGAAAATGACTGTATTATATAGTGCTGTGGGTCTTGAAGAATCCCATACGGCAAGTGTAAGTAGATATCACATGACTATGTCTTACTAAACCAATGGCTGCCATTAAACTAAAGAGTTCAATTACTTAACAGCCAGCTCTTTTATATATGCAAGTTTACCTTGAGCTGTTGGTGTCTATGAACAATTATTAAATCAACACATAAACAACAATACAGTGTCACAGGAACACAGTGGTCACAGCACTGGGTTCCGACCAGTTCACAATATCCAATCTTACAGACTGCACTTCAGACCACACTCAGTGCTGAGGGGCCCTGGATTTAAAAACTGTCACAATTCAGCCAGTGAAATGAGAGTCCACTGGACATTAAGAAGTAATTTAATTTAAAGAAGCAACCCCTAGACAATGAACAATACCAAAAAATGAAACCGAAAACTTGCTCAAAATAATGACATGACAAAAAGATGCCAACATTTTGCCATTAATCTAAAGGCAACAAGATGTTACAATAGGTTATAACCATAAGGGAAAAATATAATTTTGGACCAAAATGGAATAACTAGCGAGCTGAAATATCCAGCAACAGTTGTAATACTTTGGGGAATATTAAAGCACATGGACTATTAGACATATTGAATTTATTTTGAGGAAGTATACCAAATGAAAACAATCCTTGGTTTTAAAGAAACCAGCGCACTATCACTACATGTAGCTAAAGAGGGTAAAGAAGATAAATTTAGCTTTATGGTACTAGAGATTCTGCATAGTACCAAGAGAGGAAGTGACATAAATAATAGAATAGAATCTAGTGAACAGAAATGGATTTTGTGCTTTCAAGCTGATAAACCTCCTGGTTTAAACAACAGAGTTTCCCTGAAACCCTTCCTTAAAGCACGGCCATTAAAGCATTGATTTCTCTTTTTAATATTTTATCATATATTTCAATAATCCATCTTTTTTACTATTGTATTCATTACCATTTTAAAGTACATATTGTTCATTTAGTCTGTTTTTATTCAATTTTTTAAAGATCTATATATTCTACAGATGTATTTCATCACATGGCTTTTAGCTATGATGCACATTTTTCTGATTTTTGATTGGATGTTTTAGTGTTTAAAAATGTAACTGTCATTCTATCTTTGTTGGTCTGATGAAGCGGATGTTATTCCGAGAAAGCGCTTACCTTACTACAATAAAAGACATATTGATTTTCACTGCTGTGTGGAACCAGATTATTTTTCTTTTTCTTATTTTGAGGAAGAGCTGATGAATATTTGCCATAGTTTCCATTTTACTGTTAATACTGCCAGCATCAGTGGCTCTTCAAGGTGACTTGGCAGAAGGCTGTAAGCAACTGATGCAGGAGTTTGAGCTTTACAGCATTACTTCAGGAGTAACTGAAAAGACTAAATATATCTAAGTTGTGAGTTTCTGTCATCTGAAGGTGAGGATGCAGTTAAGGTATTTAATACATTTCATCTGTCCGGGGCCAGATTTAATCTTACTGTAGCCCTTAACTGTAGTAAGTAAAAAGCCTTTCTCACTCCAGAGATAACAACTTTAAAACATATTTAATTGAAAGTGATTCGACATTTTTTGATAAAAACGTATTTAAGTACATTTTTAGTAACTGGTGTTAAAAAAAATCATACTGAACACAGAAAACATTTTATCAATTAGAAAAATAGGGATTTAAAAGGAACCCCACCACTGGTGATATGAACTGAATGTTGAGGTATGGCAGCCCACAATGCACACACATGGACACATTCATGGACTTACTACACACATGCACACAAACACACAGCCCTACCCTAACTATCCCTAACTATTCCCTTAACTTACTGCCCTACTGCAACCTCCTAGGCAGACACACACACTCACACACTTCACTATTACTTCTACATAAACTCACATATGAAACCCCCAGATGCACACACACACACACACACACACACACACACACACACACACACACACACACACACACACACACACACACACACACATGCCTACCCTAACTATGTCCTTAACTATCTCCCCTACTGCAACCTCCTAAGCAGACACACACTCACACTCCTCTATTACCTCCACATACAATCACACATGAAGCCCCCCAAGACACACACACACACACACACACACACACACACACACACACACACACACACGCCTACCCTAACTATCCCCTTAACTATCTCCCCTACTGCAACCTCCTAAGCAGACACACACTCACACTCCTCTATTACCTCCACATACAATCACACATGAAGCCCCCCAAGACACACACACACGCACACACACACACACACACACACACACACACACACACACACACACACTCACACATTCCATTTTTACCTCTACATACACTCACACATGAAGCGCCCACCCCCCACCACACACACAGTACTTGTCTGGTAAATGTCCACAGCACTTACTTCTAATATGATCAGGCTGACAGGAGCTTTTGACTGTATTCATTAACATGGGATGTCAATGTAACTTACACAGAGGAACAATTCCTTGAATCACTTGGTTGCATAAATGCCTTACCACAAGCATTTATGCAGAATGTTAACTCGTAAAGGCCCCTCCCCTGAATGCCTCATTAGCATTTGTACTAGGTGATGGAGACAGCCCATCTCAGTGCTGCACTTCTTTGTGGGCTGTCTGTGAATCGGAAATGGTTACAGTGAGGTATACACCAGGCGTATACCTTGTGGAATCTGGCCTCAAAGTACAAAGCAGATTAAAATTTGATTCAGAATGTGTAAGATATTTATTTTTAAGATTTAATTAGAGCAAAATCTGACTCATACTCTTCAAATCTTAAGTTTCAAAGCTTGTCACTCTCAGTACAATAAAATGTCCAGAGAAGAGAGTTTGATTTGGAGTATTTTTGTTTAAGATTTATTTTTTTTATCCTGTTTAGTCTATTAAAGGCTCTCCTACCTGAATACTTTGTTATCATCAGGCTCAAGAGCAACTGAACTAAATCTCTGACATTTGTCCTGGTCCCCCTCAGTAAACACATTGCAACGAATGACATTTGACAATCTTTATTAAAACTTCCATAACATAGCTTTGGTAATATAGTTGCTTCTAAACACAGCATAAACATCCTTGTAATGTTAGTCAGGGCAGCATACCTACTCACCCTGCCCCAGTAAGCAGCGTCCATACCTCTGCTCGCTTACTATACTCATGAAGCAGCGTACAAGACTCACTTCATATCCCACTTATTGAATTACCATCCAACTTACTTTACTTATGAAGCAGCGTCCCCATCTCACTTCATACACCATTCATTGAATTTCCTTCCACCAAATAAGCAGCACCCTTACCTCAGCTTACTCATCTATTCAGCAAGCTTCCTCCAGCTGCTCATTTTCCTTTCCCCAAATCCTTGAAATGAACATCCAGACACCAGAGGGGGAACAAAAGAGGACAAGCCTGTCCCTCTTCTCCACCTACCCCGACTGATAAAATAACCCCAATCCCCACCAACCCACCAACAAAAAAGGAGGGTGGATGGGTAGCAAGTTCATACCAAAATATGATTGCCTACCCAGCTACACTTGTCTAAAGCCCTTAAGCCCCTCCTTATCCTTATCTCATTTCCTCCCAATCATCTCTCCCTCCATTTAACCCTTTCACCTCCCCACCCCATTTAACTCCCACTAATATTTCAAACTAACCCTTCTTGAAGATGTCCCGGGACAACTTGATTTGTTGCCAAACCTCATTTGTCCCGGTCCCCTTCAATAAACACATCACACCGAATGACATTTGATGACCTTTATTAAAACTTCCATAACATAGATTTGATAATATAGTTGCTTCAAACACAGCATAAACATCCTGGTAATGTTAATCAGGGCAGCATACCTACTCACCCTGCCCCAGTAAGCAGCATCTATTCCTCTGGTCACTTACTTTACTTATGAAGCAGCATCTAAGACTCACTTCATATCCCATTTATTGAATTACCTTCCACCAAATAAGCAGCATCCTTACCTCAGCTCGCTTACCTATTCAGCAAACTTCCTCCAGCTGCTCATTTTCCTTTCCCCAAATCCTTGAAATGAACATCCAGACAGCAGTGGGGGAACAGAAGAGGGCAAGCCTGTCCCTCTTCCCCACCAGCCAACCTGACCAGGTTGTTCCCCCTCCCTTCCCACCCACAATTTTAACCAACTACCTCCCATAAAGTACATTAGAACCCTGAGTAATCACCAAATTGATTTTCCTTTCTTAGTGAATCAGCTGCCTAGTAATCCCACCGTCATATGCACTATTCCAAAAGCAAGAAAATTCGTAATCCCAAAACCACCCAACTACTAACTTCAAAACATCCATGAAATGGCAATCACACAATTTATAGCCCACTGGCCCTCCATTTATCAAGCGCCAACCTTTACAACCAACTTACTTTGACAATAGTAATGTCCTAATTTTCACACTAATGAAACCTACCCTAACCCCTCCAGCATGTGAACCACTATACAAGATTTAGCAATTAGCATAACCCTCACACCCATACAACTGAAGTAGTAGCTGCCCACTCCTCCTTGTTCCACTGAAGTACCCCACCTTGATGACAAGCCTGCACCATATCCATCAACAATCCAGCCCACCAATCTGCTGCCACCTGGCAGCTATAATACAATGTGACTGCTATTAGCAGACCAACCATATACATTACTTATAAAGCTACCCCAAGCTCCTGCCACACTCATGTAATCTTCTAAACTAATCTGAAATACCACAGCTAACGGTGCCAGTGACCCATATTGCTGCCATAAAATCCCCATGAAAACTGGACCCTACTTCTAAAAGTCAGACATATACTACCCACCTCCTATCAGCCCAAAGTGCACTTCATCTGGTGCCGTGGCTACTCACTCTAAAGACCTTAACCTGGTATGTAACATTAGAAAACCTGCTTAAAGGAATCCTTGTCTCTCACTCGATCCCACACCTTAGAGTCCCCTTTATGTCAACAGCACACCCCATTGGCCCTCTTCAAACAGTCTAGCAACTGAATGCAAGTACATTATTTGCAACTAACTCCACCTTGACCAATTGACAGCCTTACCACATTCTCAAGCCAGCCAAATAACTAAATCCTCCCCCTGAGCTTCTTCCTTCAAGCAGCTGCAACCCAAGCTTAATCAATTTGACAATACCCTGCCATAAGCCTCCCTTATAACAGATACCTCAAAGGTCCCCACCATGTCACCCAGAAACAAAAGGAACAGGTCCTGCACATGGAAGTAGGGATAGTAACTTCCTGTGGTCCTATGAGTGTTGTGACTCCATCCCCCTTATAAAAACCCCAGACTTCCCCTAAAAATCCCCAACCCTATTTTATCCTGTCCCAACATGCCTCCTCCCTCACCCCCCCACTACCCTGACTCGCATATCACACTGATGTGCCTTAATAAGCTTTCAATGAAACCAGATTACCTGTAACTTCTTGTGCACCACTGTAGCAACTGGAACTTCCACTCCTTCCAGTTCCATTACCTTTGAAATGTGCTTCTGTTGCTCCCTGTGCACTCCTCCCATGTGTGACCTTGTTGTACACCCCTCTAGCAACCAGGACATCCACTGCAACAATCTGCTTCCACCGTCTGCAACCTCACTGCGTAGCACTGTGGCAGCTGAAACACCCATCACAGCATCATCATGTTTGAAGTGCACTTCTGGCATCATCATCTGCAAGGAGAAAGACAAATGCAAATCCTCGGAAATGCATTTTAACCATTTGTTCCATATTATAGCAGTGACACTCCTTATCTTGACAATGGGCGGAGAAACAGTCAGGGCCATGGAAATTTAAACCATGGCATCCCTGTTAAAGTAGAGGCTTACCTCACATAATGCCCCATACCATTGACAGACGTCCAACCCACATAACAATACCAGACTACCAATGGTTTCCAGATAAGAATGAAAAGTGTGAACATAGCAGCTACAGTCTCTGTCACAGAAAAGCCACCACCTTCCCCAATCCCACAAAGCTTCCAGGCACAGTGGTATACCGTCCCATCAATTAATTTAAATTATTAACATATTCCCCCTTCCAAAACTTTCCTCTAACTAAAGTGATAGGTGAAAGGAAGCCTGTCTAATGAATATTCACCCAGATCCTAAAGTCCAACCCAATCTCAATTGTTATGATTCCAACCCCCTACCCCCAGATCACTCCAAACTCACCTTAACTTAACCTAAACATCTGCTTCAAACATGCCCCTGAACTCTCCTTACCTGTCCCACCCACTACTGCAAACTGCCCAAAGCCCCATGACCTTGTGACCTCACCACCTCAGAAGCCAAAATACTCCCTGCAGAAACATCCATCAACTGACAAGACCACTTCCTTCAGACCAGCAGTAGGCACTGACTCTGCATTTCCACCCTCTGTGGCCTGCTCAACACTCCAGCAGCTGAATACCCAACACAGCAGTATTTCTCAGGACATCGATCTGCAAGAGAAATAAATTAAATAAATACTGGCTTTGCATGCATAAAATATTGCTGTTCAGCAGTTAAATTAATTATTTCATAAGACTAAATAACATGTGTTTTCTAACTGAACTGTAATATGATCCTAATAACACCCACTAAAGACAGGACTATAGCACTTAACCAGTCAGGGACAAATTCAGCAGCATCAGGGACAGTTTAGTCAAGTATAATTT
Source organism: Protopterus annectens (assembly GCF_019279795.1). Classification (NCBI taxonomy): domain Eukaryota; kingdom Metazoa; phylum Chordata; order Ceratodontiformes; family Protopteridae; genus Protopterus; species Protopterus annectens. Next base: position 468,792,983 of record NC_056738.1, on the reverse strand, counting down.
GGAGGGATTATGAGGGACAAAGCTAAACTACAAGTTAAAAATTAGGGACACCCCTAAATATCAGGGATCATTGAGAAGAATACATGAATTAAATAAGGTTGTACAAATAAGTCACCCAAGCAAAGATGGTCATTTTGATTCAAGGAGATAGCTAAACAGGTAACTTGGTTCAAAGCAGGTTTGTGCCCTCCTTGCAACTATCAAATGTTGCCTATTTCTTTATACAATTAAAGCATGTGCAATACTACTAAGAACCACCATCTGTAGCACATTTCCCTCCTACTGCTCTAACCTTCCAGTTTATCATAAGAGTTTACCTTTCGTTCATGAGGAACAGTGCAAACATGAAGTGTGATGCCAACATCTAGAAGGCGGGACTCCAAATTTTGCCTGATATCCAGTTCTGTGAGAAAAGGTAAAATCTGGACCATCTTCCAAACTTTCCCCACCCCCTAAAAGCCAAGTACACATCCATTGCCCCATAACACTCCATATTTATAAAGTGTATTTATCTGTAACTTAATATGAGGGCTGGAGTTCTTTCAATAATATGGTCATTAAATCGACCACTCACATTTATCACTAAGAAATGTGTGAAGCATATGATACATGCTGCGCTTCGACTTGTAGACTAAATTATCTTAATCACAGTCAGTCCAAAAGTCAAAATTGTTCTGCCTGGTATATGACAAATAATGCTTCTGGCATCACGAGGCCAAGAGACATGCTTAGCATACTGTTCCAGTTGCTCAAGTCTTATGAGATCTAATCCACCCCCCCATGCTCCGCACATGCACAACCTGCATTTTCCCCATTACCTAAAGCCCACAAAATTCACCGCCACTGCAATGAACCATTAGACTAATGGCCCAGGAAAACACCTCAAAACAGTTACAGTGGCCTCCATCATCAACCAATCCCAACTCAAATGCTGTATATTATGCAAACCTATACAGTTGATAGTTAAATGGTTATGGGTTTAACATACCTATCTCAAGTATTTAAATAGACCTTGCACTGTAAATAGCAGACATATCCCAATATAACTAAATGATCGGACATGCTCACTGCCAATTCTTCCCCTGACAACAACTGTTTAAATTACCTTCCCTTGGTGAGTCCTAATTAATTCAAATAATTTTTGTCCCGGTCATACCTCTCAACCAATTATCAACAGCGGGGACCCTTAAAATAATAGTTCAGTGAACATGAGACATTAGTTATTCATGGGTAGCGCTCAACCCGCGAAACCTATGCAGTATCTCACCCCTCTCCCAACAATCACCACTGTGACAAAGCTTCGATCCCACTGAAAACACCACCATCAAGCGCTCCCCCAAGTCTAAGTATTTTAACATAAATATTTAAGTATCTTAAATATATATAAATATATATTTATCATAACTGTTTAAGTATATATACATATCTAAGTATTTTCTCCCAGGAGTCCACCTACAAGCAGCAACAACTCAGAGGCAATGAAGAATGCAAGTCACAACAAGCACCATGACAAGCTGCACAAATCTTTTCCTTTTCTTTAGCTGCAGCACAACCACCAATGTGACCGTGAATCTCTCAACCACCAGTTACCCAAACAAAGAAGGCTTTCACCGCTCCCAGTTACTATTCTTACCAGATAAAAATTGGTACTAGGTTATGCTTTAACCTTCCTGCAGGGTATGAAATCTGAAAATCAAGATGTCTGTTGCCAATTCCTCCGCTCCTCGCTTCTTACCCTCAGTTTGCCAGTACTACAACTGTATGAAATCGTACTGCAACATGATGCAATATCTGCACAGTCCATGACCTCTACACAGCTGAAAAGCACAACATCCACCTTCCATACTCCAGCGCATCATGCTTGCACCCACACCACAAAACTCCAAGCAACTGGACAGCTGCTCCACTGGCAGCATCCCCCAAACCACTTTTTTTTTTCTTCTAACGTCTACGAAATAGTGAAAGAGTGTTTCACATCAGGAGAATGAGTTACATTCTGCTGAGTAAAGCAGAAGTACAGATAAATGTCCTCAGCATGATTGACCTTTTGCATTAACTGCAGTCTCGACAACCCAGCAGCGATCATCATTGTTCCATGAAATCGAGAGATGGAAATGTTATTTTCTTTAAAACCCTACCTTCCCCTTTAATGGGCCAGTGACAACACCCATGAGCAGAAGCAATGGAAATGGAAGCCCGCGAAAACAAACTGCACAGGGTCGAACAAGCAATAACAAGTACTGGACAGAAAGTAGGGGAGCTGAACGCATCCAAACATATGAGAGAGAGAAAGAGACAGGGAGCAACAGTCATATGTGACTCAGCATCAAACAGGCCACAGAAACAAACCTCCCGCACAAAAACAAAATTGCAACACCCCCAAACCCATCTACTTTCCTAGGCCTAACCCACAAAATGCCCATGTGTACACTTGCCCCCCCCCCCCCCCCCATGGAAGCCTACCATACCTTGAAATTTCAGCCTTAACACAGCAGGACAGATGAAACCCTCCAAATCCAACTTTCAAAGACAAGCCATATCCTTAAAATGACAGCAGCTATCAATCATATGACTAGCTAGTAATCAAACAATACACAGACACCATGGGAATAACCAAACAGAGCAGAGCCCCAAACTTTGACTAACTAACATTACCTACCTCTGCCATGCTACCAGGCCTACCTGATCATAGCCAAGTACCTAGAGGTCGTCTTGGATGTAATCCTGCCCTATAGCAAGTTCACGCCAAAATGTGATTGCTTACCCAGCTACACTTGTCTAAACCCCTTAAGCCCCTCCCCACCCTTATCTCATTTCCTCCCAATCATACCTCCCTCCATTTAACCCTTTCACCTCCCCAACCCACTTAACTCCCACTAATATTTCAATCTAACCCTTCTTGAAGATGTCCTGGGTCGACTTGGTTTGTTGCCAAACCTCTTTTAGAAAGACAGACTATATTTTGTCTTGACCTATTATATTCTATATATTTTTAAGCTCTTATACATTTATATATTTTGATAACTAAAATGTTTTTTTTGGGATCATTTTGGTTTGAGAGATAAAAATCTTTAATTTTCCCACAAATATTGTTATATACATCTTCATTGCAATCCTTTACTAAAATGTTATATTTTTATTAAGTTTTAGGCCAGATTCAATAACATCTACAGTGTGTACACTAAGTGTACAAGATATGTATTCAAGAACATCCCTACCACATTAGTCACTCAGAAAGATTACACTAAGTGTACATGTAGTAAACACTGTGGTAACCTTTATGAATCCCTGTCAATATTTGAAGCTGCAATAAAATCAATAGGAAAACTAAAATTAGGAGGAAGAAGGTATGACTTATGTCTATGTTGTCTGTTCACGCAGAACGGTGTACACTTAGTATACACTTATTGTACACGTTATCGAATCCCGGAGTGTACTTATTTTAACTTTGTTAACTGAGTTAAAGAACAACTTCAAAGATTAAATTCAGCCATAACCTGCACCCAGGGGAGACAAACTGAAAAAGCACATAATTACTCAAAACAAAAAATGTGTACAGAAAAAGCTCAAGTATGCAATACAACTACACACAGTACAGGCTAACCTTATAGTTTCAAGGAAAGACATCAGTGGGTACATTATAGTAATCACATTAAATGACATCATGGTACATACAATATGTTTCAGCATTCACAGCAAGTTAGAAAGTCTAAATTCTTTGCAATGAGTGTCATGATCTTAACTATAGTAATGTACTGACTACTTGTACAGAACACCCAGCATATTTCTTTACAATATTTGCAGGGAATGAATTGTGCTGACAGCTAGAGTACATATGAATTGTATATTCACTAGCTAAGTAGAAAAATAGCTGGAAAATAATAACAGTTTTTAGTTCCTTGTCTGGAAGGTCAAATTAAAAAAAATGACAGAGAAATATTCATATATAGTTTGGTTTTCCTTTGCAAATTAGTTTCTAAGGAATTCTAAATTTGGTTTATCAAAGTCTGGTGTATTTCTACCTCCAACTTATTTCTGTTGAAGCCTTCTACTGTTTGTGCATTTATAATCTATACTTGGTAATTTTCCTTGGCTTTTTGTACAATTTGATTGGAATTGTATTTGTTTTCTTTTAATAAATCTGATAATGATTCATATACTGTTTATCACATTCTTAATGAGTGTTTTGTAATCTTTTGCTAGTTTCATGGAATTGCTGCAAAACATAGTTCCATTGTGTAAGCATAAACATAAATCCAAATTATTTTATTTTATCAAGAATGTATTTATTTGTTTTGTATAACCAGGACAAACTGTTTGAGTCAAAAAGACCAATTTTCTGCAGTTTCCAGTAAAAAATAAAATTGTATAAAAGTGAAGACATTCAGAACATACAATCAAATAAAGACACAATCAAATAAAAATTAGGACAGATGCAACTGAATGTAATACTGTTTTCACAATTATGAGTTACACATATGAGAGCAATCATTAATATAACAGTTTAAGCATAGTATTTCAAAAAGTTTAAATCTGAAGCATTTAGATTTCTGATTACGTACTAGCCTGGATTCTGCTATGAAACATTGACTTCCTGAAAGTCACTGTGATGAAAAAATGAAAAAAAATGCCAGAAACTGAAAAATTATTTAGATTTTTTTTTCTAGGGAGCCAAGCCCCACCCCACACACCCCAAACTTATATATACCAACTCCATGGCTGCACCAACTCTAAGAATGGTGAAATCTCCCAAAACAAGTGAGCCGTTGCAGGTACATTCTTACAAACCACCGGCAATGATTTCCTATGGGAAGCAGCATTTGACATTATGAGATTCGGCAATGATTTCCTATGGGAAGCAGCATTTGACATTATGAGATTCGGCAATGATTTCCTATGGGAAGCAGCATTTGAGATTATGACATCCATCTTTTTATTCTTCATTCTCCTGATGTTCAAGAAATCTCACCTGGAGCCACCAGCTTGTTTGGTCACTAAGTCTGAGAAAGTAGAGAGTAGCAAAAATATTGCTGTAGTATGATTTAGCACTGTATGCAAGGACAGTGAGTATTATTTGTTAGTGATTCTTTGATTAGTTATAAGAATGTTTTAGTGTTAGTTTCACTCCTCATTTTAGATGACAGAGAATTCCAGAATTTAGCAATGCACACAGAATATAGCCAACAGCACAACTGAAAGATTTTTAGTAGAAAGTAGATTTTTTTTGTTTTGAAATTTAAAAGAACTATTAGGTATATAAGGTTTAACAAATTCCACTAGTGCTGATATTGGCTGGTCTTATGAAGTATATACTGAATATTTTTTAGTCTGGTGACTATATCCTGCAGGTTTAATCACTGCAGTTTGGTTAAAGCTAGGCAGTGATGGGTTCTGTTTGTGACATTAGCTACAAACTTAGCTTCTTTACAGTAAAGTTGCTTAACTCAATGAAGTTGGGTTTTATTTAGACTGGTTAGTAATACTGAGTCACAAAGTAGGATGGAAGCAAAAGAGCCCAGACAATTAGGTAAGGTTTTGCTCTTGTAACATACCACATTTCTTGTCAGTCTGGATACCACTAGACTGATGTGAGGATTAGACTTGAGTTTATTATCAATACTAACGTCTAGTAGTTTAGCTTATTCCACTTTCTCAGTAGGGCTTTGTGTAATAGATTAAATATTAACTTTGATCAAAAGAGATCAAATGAAGTAAAACCACCAAAAAAGAAAATGATAAAATCCAAACACAGAACTGTTTTAGGGCTTTTACTCACTTTATTCAAACTGAGCTTCTTCAAAAAAAAATGCCTCCCTCACTACAATCACTTAAATACAATTATGTCACTGAATCAGATGACTCAAAGTTTAAATCAAATTAGTTAAATAACTTCCAATACATAATATAATGATATAAATGAATAAATACATAAATATGTATCAGTTATATATGTATATGTCTTTTTGAGTATAGTTAAATATATTATGCATATATGTAACTAACTTTTGTTATCCAAAAACCATAATAACATAGCCTCATAGGTAACTACTTAAGCCTTGCTAATTGTAAAAAAAATTGATATTAATAGTACCATTGAGGCCCGGTTTTTGATCAGCAATCAAAGATATTTGCCATAAACTTTCACGGCATTCAAGTAAAGTCTTATAGTCACCAGTAAATAAATCAGAATTGACCTTTTCTAACACAAAAAAAGAAAACTTTTTAAAAGAAGGACAAATAGAAGCATGAACAGCCAAAGCATTAATAATGCCCTTCTTTTTATGGCCAGGCTGTGCTCTTAAATACTTTTGTTAAGGGTTTTGATAGTCTTACCAGTATAAAAACTATCACATGAGTCACATTTAGCACAATAAACAAATAAACAACATTGTTAGTATTACATGTGTACCGATCTTTAGCCCAAAAAGTCCTACCAATGTGTTTGAATTCAATACAAGAGACATTGCTGATGAACCTACACTGTCTGCAGTGTCCACATGAAAAACTACCCAAAGTAGTGGATCTTACAATTGGGATTAAACTCTTGTTGTTCTCTAATATAGACTTAATATTAGTGTTCTTCTTATAAGTAAAAAATGGTCTATCCCCTAAAATCTTAAGAAGTTCTGTTTCCCATCATAACTTTCCAGTGATCCAAAATGATGTTTTAATACTTGACATCTCATTACAAATGGGAATAGGAAAAGAAAAAAAGAAAAATTATTAGGGTTAATGTATGGGCCAGTCAAAGAGGCCTCTCCAATTCTGTCTTTGATTTTCAAAATTGGACAAGCTAAAGTGTCTCTTAGCCCTAACACTTCTTTGACTGTTTTACTAAGCCAACTTAAATCATAACCCCTTTGTACAAAAAACTGTGTAAGCTTTTGTACCTCAACACTAAAGACTGACTGTTCACTAGTCAGCCTACTAAGGCATATAAACTGATCCTTAACAACCCCACTTTTCATGTGACAAGAATGTAAACTTCTCCAGAAATAAAATGTAACTCCAGCAGTAACAAGAATAACAACACCAATGTCTGTTCACACCGCTGGAAATGGGTTCTTGGATTAGGAAGCACTGCCACACATTGCACAGAAATATAAAAACAGTCCCAAATTTATTAAAACTTGTTAAAAACAAAAAATGTTAAGAGCTTTCATCAATTACATTGACTTCTTCAGAACATCTTAACAACTTCTCCTAAAAGTTTATATATGCTATACAATTAACTCTTCAATTAAGCAATTACTGGCAGAGTTTACCTTCTTAAAGTGCCCAAGTGCCATAACCTTCTTCCTTATAAAATTTCACTCGACAGTCACCAATAAATATACTGAAAAGCTTAAAATGCCTTAAAATGCCATAACAATAGTAGTTAATAATCTTTTCTCCACCTCACCCTTTGGCTTCTAATATAGCCTTTACTGATATAACATCATTTAAACCAGGGTGTGTAGTAGAATTCAAGAGTATTTGCCATCTGGACTCCCTTTCATTCAATTTCTTGGTAAAATTATCCCCTCTGGGGTTTCCCTTAATTTGTTCTATAATGGCAAATTTGAATTCTTTACAACCTTGACTGTTAGATAAATGTCTACAAACCATTGGTGTCATCCTTTCCTCCTTATACAATATGTGTGTTCCTATATCCTATTTCTAAGACATCTATCTGTTTTCTCCGCATAATAACAGGGACATGAGGTGCACTTTGCTAAATAGACCACATGTTGGGTACGACAATTACCATTTTGGAAATAGACCATGGTCTGATTTATATTCCCTAACCTCATCTTCGTACTTTCCATAATGGCCCAACATTGGTTGCAAATGCCACATTTTTGTGTGCCCCTCCCTGTTCTTTTGTGTGCTGTAGAGTCTTTCCTCATTTCAAACAATATTTTGAGACTAAAACCGGTTTTATATACGAACGAAGGCTGTTCACCCAATAACTTGTAAATGTTGTCATCAGATTTTAAAATATTCCAGTTGTTACCTATAATCTTCCTAACTTCCTTATCTAAATGTCCGTATCTTATAATACAAGACCGGTTATGTGCGTTATCATTTGGTTGATTCAAATTCTTAAATATATTTCCCTTTCCACTACCTAGTATAGGCTTATATTTGTTACCCCATTCGGACCTAACATACCTAATAGTGTCATGTACTAGGGATGTAGGATAATCTCTATTTAAAAACATTTTGCCTATAACATTAAGTTCCTCCTCTAATTCAGCTAGTTCAGATGTCATCCTAGCTGCCCTTATACACTGCCCTTTAATAATACTAGCTTTTTGTTTGTACAGATGACAGCTTGAATATTCCAAATAGCTATTGCTAAACGTACTTTTTCTAAATATTTTGGAGGCAAAATGACCGTTAACTGTATGTACATATGTGTCCAAATAAGAAATCCCATTACTGTTAAAATTGTATGTAAATCTTAGATATTGAGTAGTTCCATTTATGTAATCTATAAATTCATTTAACTCATGCTCAGACCCTGTCCACAACATAAAAATGTCATCCAAAAATCATACATAGCATTTTATATATGAATTCCAATTCCCTTGTAATACATATTGTTCCTCCCAATTCAATAAAACTAAATTGGCGAACATAGGCGCACATGCCATCCCCATTGCAACACCATTTTTCTGTTTATAATATTCTCCTTCATAAAAAATAAAGTTGTTCTTCAATACAACTTCCATAAATTCCAAAATTAATTGTATTTTGTCCCAGTGGAATCCACTATATTTTTGAATGCTGTTCTCAAATCTCCTAAGACCATCTTCTTCCGGGATACATGAAAATAGTTCAATTACATCAATAGTAACAAATGTGATATTGTTACTAAATATATCTTGTGTTAACCTAGACAAGAAGTCCCAGGAAGTCCCAGGAATCAATAATTATATGATTAAGAATGTAAACTTTCTTTGTGTAAATATTATAGGTTCATAGGTTCATAGGTTCACATCAAATGTGTCGGATAATGCCTATAGAACAAAATGTTGTCCAAATAATAGAGAATATAAAGGTGTTGTAGTTCCCAGTGGGCCATGACAAGATTGGCAACAGTGTTGATTTTGTTGTTTTCAAAACATGACTAATCAGAAAACTGTTCTTAAATGCTAGTTCCTTTTCTGAGGAATCCTCATGTTGGCGAGAATTTCCCAAAATTTCTGAACCAATGGATGTATTTAATATCTTCCTTGTGTGGCCCCGTGATACATAATATAATGATATTGAATAAATACATAAATATGTATCAGTTATATATGTACATATTGTAAAAAAACATTTGATATTAATAGTACCATTGAGGCCCGGTTTTTGGTCAGCAATCAAAGATATTTACCATAAACTTTCACGGCATTCAAGCAAAGTCTTATAGTCACCAGTAAATAAATCAGAATTGACCTTTTCTAACACAAAAAAAGAAAACTTTTTAAAAGAAGGACAAACAGAAGCATGAACAGCCAAAGCATTAGTAATGTCCTTCCTTTTTATGGCCAGGCTGTGCTCATAAATCCTTTTGTTAAGGATTCTGATAGTCTTACCAATATAAAAACTATCACGAGTCACACTTAGCACAATAAACAACATTGCTAGTGCTACATGTGTACCGATCTTTAGCCCACAAAGTCCTACCAATGTGTTTGAATTCAATACAAGAGACATTAATGATGAACCTACACTGTTTGCAGTGTCCACATGAAAAACTACCCAAAGTAGTGGATCTTACAATTGGAATTAAACTCTTGTTGTTCTCTAATATAGACATAAAATTAGTGCAATTCCTATAAGTAAAAATGGTCTATCCCCTAAAATCTTAACAAGTTCTGTTTCCCATCATAACTTTCCAATGATCGAAAATGATGTTTTTAATACTTGACATCTCATTACAAATGGGAATAGGAAAAGAAAAAGAAAAATTATTAGGGTTAATGTATGCGCCAGTCAAAGAGGCCTCTCCACTTCTGTCTTTGATTTTCAAAATTGGAAAAGCTAAAGTGTCTCTTAGCCCTAACACTTTTTTGACTGTTTTACTAAGCCAACTTAAATCATAACCCCTTTGTACAAAAAACTGTGTAAGCTTTTGTACCTCAACACTAAAGACTGACTGTTCACTAGTCAGCCTACTAAGGCGTATAAACTGACCCTCAACACCCCCACTTTTCATGTGACAAGGATGTAAACTTTCTTTGTGTAAATATTGATTTACAAAAGTAGTCTTCCTAAAAATTTGACTTATAAAACTTTTGGAGGAATTTTTATTATTCAAAAGTACTGGTATTTATTAATGAAATCTTTGGTTGTACATTACAAGGAAGATATTAATTCTATCAAAAATGAACTAGAAGCACTAGACTGTTGTATTAAACAGGTGCCTTGTTTTTCTTCTTTCCACACTTTATATTCAGGCATCACAGCCAAAGTGGATAGACACAGGGGGCAAGCTCAAAAGAGATTTACTGTCATACTCCACTGGTTCAGCGTATACACTTAACTTTAAAACTTTGGGCCAGGGCAAAAAACAGTCTTATGCCACTGCAACTAATTTTGGTGTGAACAAGAACAAGAACAATGCATCCATTGGTTGAGAAAGTTTGGGAAATTCTCGCCAACATGACATTGATCAAAATAAAGGTGACACAGTTAGTGAAGTAGGCCAAAGCTTAGCTCGTCCATCTGGTACAGCTAACATGGCTGGCCCTTTTCTGATGGATTCCTCCAGCAACAAAAAGACTCCAAAGTGGTCACAACTGGCACAGACCAAGAACAGGGGGAAAGGGAAGGGTCAGAAAAGGAACTAGCATTTGACATCAATATTTTGAATTTAAGTGGTGATGAATTAAATGAGGACACTGTTTCTGTTTTAAAACGTGTTTTTTTTCTTTTATTCCATCTAATACTGTTAATGTTGCAAGATTGACTGTAGATTTTTAGTTGTATTTGAGGAAACATAATTTTAAAATTTATTTTTGACAACATTTCAGTAGCTAGTAATGAATTAACACACTTCAAGAAAAAAGTACATACAATCCAGCTTTAAATTCTACCATACAGGTTGTTGGCAGCCTTTGTGAACAACAGTTTAGAAATTTAAAGTCATACGTTTATGTTTCCAATCTTTCTCAAGGTGAAAGAAGGGCTTTAAGTGATTTAAGCAAAAATAAGGAGCTTAGAGTTATGAAAGCAGACAAGGGGTGGGGGTGTTCAATAGTTGTTATGAAAACTGTTGATTATGAGCAAGCCATTTTTGCCTTATTAGACAATGATGGATGTTGTTTTTTGAAGCTTGATACAATGTTATTTGACTTGCTTTGTGAAGAAAGTTTAGATTTTGATACTTACAAATACTTACAGGTCAAATACCCTAAGATGGCTGTGCTTTTTGGTATACCAAAGGTACACAAAGATCGTACCAACCCCCCTTTTAGACCTATTGTGTCTGTTTCTTACTCTAAGACAGAGCCTATTTCCATCTGGTTAGACAGTATGCTAAATCCAGTTGTACAAGAGTCAAAGTTTTATTTATGTGACTCTTGAAATTTATTGGAATTGTTAATTCAAGCTGAAACATCTGTTGACTTTGTGTTTGCAAGTCTTGATGTCACTTCATTGTATACAAGTATTGATCAGGTAATTGGACTAGAATATCTAAGAGAATATCTGACGCAACATACATGTTTTGAAAACATCAAAATCAACACTGTACTTTGATGGAATTAATTTTAACTAGCAATTTGTTTTTAATTTGTCAATTGTTTTTTTCAACAGACATCTGGAGTTGCAATGGAGTCATGGGTAGCTCCTTCCTTCACCAATCTTGTCATGGCCCACTGGAAACTACAACACCTTTATATTCCCCCTAATTTGGACACCATTTTGTTCTATAGGCGTTATGTTGACGACTTAATTTTCCTTTGGAAGGGTGATCAGGTCAGTTTTTTGGCCTTTGTTGAACATTTAAATCATACTACTGACTTCCTGAAATTTACAGTTGGAGGTTTTGGTGACTCCATAGACTTTTTGGATGTACACCTAACATTTGATGTTTCCTCCAAAATTTTTATAAGTCAAATTTTTAGGAAGACTACTTTTGTAAATCAATATTTACACAAAGAAAGTTTACATCCTTGTCACATGAAAAGTGGGGTTGTTAAGGGTCAGTTTATATGCCTTTGTAGGCTGACTAGTGAACAGTCAGTCTTTAGTGTTGAGGTACAAAAGCTTACACAGTTTTTTGTACAAAGGGGTTATGATTTAAGTTGGCTTAGTAAAATAGTCAAAGACATCTTAGGGCTAAGAGACACTTTAGCTTGTACAATTTTGAAAATCAAATACAGAATTGGAGAGGCCTCTTTGACTGACCCATACATTAACCCTAATATTTTTTCTTTTTCTTTTCCCATTCCCATTTCTAATGAGATGTCAAGTATTAAAAACATAATTTTGGATCATTGGAAAGTTATGATGGGAAACAGAACTTGTTAAGATTTTAGGGGATAGACCATTTTTTACTTATAAGAAGAACACTAATGTTGTTGTTGTGACTTTCAGCTTTTCCCAGTTAGGGGTCGCCACAGCAGAACTCCGGTCTGCTAATGATTGGCAGTAGATTTTTACGTGCCAAGTTGCCGGCTCTGACGCACAACCTTCAACAAAGGTACACCCATTCATGCATGTCTCCACACAAAAGACACTCTAGCTGAGAATCGAACAGGACAACGTCTTACTGTGAGGCGACAATGCTACCACAGCACCACCACCGCAGTCTATAAGAGGAAGACTAATATTAAGTCTATATTAGAGAACAACAAGAGTTTAATCCCAATTGTAAGATCCACTACACTTTATGTATATATATATATATATATATATGTATATACGAAAGATATAGATATATCTGTGTGTGTGTGTGTGTGTGTGTGTGTGTGTGTGTGTGTGTGTGTGTGTGTGTGTGTGTGTGTGTGTGTATACGTGTCTGTATATACATATATATATATATATATATATATATATATATATATATATATATATATATACCATCTGTTTTTCATTATAAAGTAGGGCTCAAATTAAACTGCTGATCCATATGTGACTGAATTAAGGCTCTGAAATATTCAAATACTATGGCAAAACAAGCTTCAGTTGTATATGTGACTGAATGTGACTGATCATGCAGTTGAACAGAAAAGCCTTCAGTTTACTATCCTGTTCAAAGTGTTATCGCCATTACAAAAACTACTTGACTGCTCTTATTAGAGAATTTAGGAAATATGGACAACCCAACCAAATCTCACAGGTATACAAGTCAAAAAAGAAAGGATAGAAATTGGTTTTGCAAGTAATTAATGTGATCAGAGTGTGTGAATAATAAAGTTATTGCCTCTAAGCAACTAATTCCCAAACTGTGAAATTTGCTATGTTATGGTAACTTTTGCAGTAATATTGTTATGCTCGGATACACCCAAAGAGGACAATATTAAGGCACTGAAACAGTCAATAAAAGAAGTAGAAGACTAATGAGAGAGGATAAGATTAAAGTAATAAGCACATTATTAGTGCTGGTTTTAAAAATAACTTCTTTGTCTTTGATGGTGAGTGCTACAGGCTTTAACCAGAGGTTGCTATGTTTATTTTCCAAAAATAGCAAGGTTTTTTGGTATTCATAAAATACATAAAATAGTTTAAATCCCCCTTTTAGGCCTATTACAGCTGCATATTTCTGTAAAACTGAACTAATTTCAGTGTATCTTGCTTATATATATTAAACCCAGTAGCACAGAAGTCACAATTTTACTGGAGAGATTTGTGGCTTTAACTTGGTGTTTTACACAAATTTAAATTTGGCACCAATGAATATTTACTAGTTACTTTGGATGTTGTTTTGTTATATACAAGCAGTATATTGGTGTTGAATTTGTAAGGAACTATTTATGTAAATGTACTACCTTTTCTAATTCTTTCATTAATATTATTTTTATTTTCTTAAATATTACACTGAATAACAACTACTTTTTGTTTGATGTCATATTATGTTCAAAAGAAAGGGGTGGCTATGGGAACTAGTGTTGCTCCATCTTTTACAAATTTAGTAATGAGCTGTTGAAAGCAAGAGTTTCTTGTCAAACACCCACTTTTTAAAAGAGTGCACATTTATCAACATTACATTGATGATTTCTTTTTTTCCTATGGGAAGGCAGTAAAGAATTATCTGATCAGTTCTTCAACTTTTTAAATAAGACCATCAGCTTTTTAACATTCACATATGGTGACAATGGTAAAAAAGTAGTTTTCCTAGATGTGTTACTTGCTATTAATATAAATCAAAGCTTTTTTCACAGCAATGCATTTAGAAATAACACCTTTGTTAACAATTATTTAGCAAGTGATAGTCAACACCCTCTTTTTATGAAAAAGAACATAGTTTGTGGTCAGTTTATATCATTGTGTAAAGTAGTGATAATTTGACATATGAGACTGAAGCAGTTCACCTTAATAATTTTTATTTGAAAGAATTAACACTAGTGAAGTTTTATTTTAAGTGATAGCAGAAGTGCAGGGAAAAGGAATGTTAATTTCAAAGCGATTTTAAGAAATGGGCATCATCACAACACAAAAAAATAAAACTAAAATAGATATGATACTGAACCAAAATACAAGGTCTTTTTTATTACCAATATCTTATGAGAGCAATATTATTAAGAACACTATAGGTGACAACTGGAAAAATGTTATTAGGCAGTTGGAATTTCGGGTGATAAACTAACTTTTAAATATAAAAAACATCAAATTTAAAGTCATATTTTGAAAAGGGTAGGTATCTCTCTGATGTTTAGGACCACTCTTGTTTTGGCACTTATGGATGCTAGCATTGTAAATATTGTAGGTTTTTTTTCTGAAGGATCATCTGTTATTATACACCCACTAATGAACAATCCTAGGCTAAATATAAGTATACTTGTTACACTCAAAGAGTAGCTCATTTAGCCTTTTGTGTGATGTGGATAGTGTTCCTATGTTGCCTTTGATAGAGGATTTCAATACTATGTTAGAAGTGAAGGAAATCATATGGTGAATTCATTTAATATCTGATAAGTTGTAGGGGCTAAATGATGTGATTAATATTAAATGTTTCAAAAAAAAGAGAATTATTCAATAATCACTTTTCAGATGTTTTTTAAATGTTTATGTATTTAAAATATTCATAACTGTGTAAGTTTATTAGTGTGAGAATTAACTGATTGTATGATTTGTCACTGTGATTATTTAAGTACTGAAAGGATTGTGGGTCTGTCTTTTTGATGAAGTTCTTAGTTTGAAATTGAAAGAATGAAAGCACTAAGTTTCATTCTTGGTGGTGTTGTTTGGTAAATTCTTATTCTCTTGCAGACTTTATGTTTCATTCCTACAGTTTTTTTTTCATATAAGTTTTTTTGTTTTTCTGTTGAATTGGTTTAATTTTTATTGTTTTATATGTTTTAATCAGAACTAGTGCCACTCATAAACATTCATGTTTTTAACACACATATAGACAGATGAAATAATAGACAGATACATTTTATATATATATATATATATATATATATATATATATATATATATATGTGTGTGTGTGTGTGTGTGTGTGTGTGTGTGTAAAAATAAACATGCATATAGGAGAAATGAAGAAGCAGAATGTTTACTGAAACTTGTACTCCGCACTAGGAACTTCATAATTGGTGTTTTGATTTATGTATAAAAATGTCACCTAATTCAGCTTACTTAGGTAGTTTACTACACAAGTCAGTCTTTTTACATATTCCCTGATACTGAATAAGGTAGTTACAGCTAATTATAGGCCCTCCTGCCATGTCCAAGAGGGCAGAAAAAGAGCTTTAGTGGAAGCTGGTTGACCTGCAACACAACACAGTAAGTATCCATTTCCACTGGCTCAGGCTGCTTCAGAAAAATGGTTCCCTAGGTAGTCTGAATGGTAATTGGAACAACTCTTTCTCATGGACTCTTATGGTGTCAGCATGGGAATGTCTAGTCTTTTAAACTGATAACCCACAGACAAACCAAAAGACTTGTAAATCATTCCCAACAGCACTAAAACAGCCGGCATTCAAAAGGAGGAACCAATAAACTTTAATAAACCAAATCTACACAGTTAAGTGCTTTTGTCTATCCAATAAAGGGACTTCTTCACAGCAAAACAGTTACATTCTGAATAAATCTTAAAACATATTTCCTTACATCAAATGATTAAATCAATAATTACATCCATTAAAAAAAAACTTTTTAGACTAAAAAGATATCCCTTCTTAAATAAATACCTCCCAATATATTTTATTTAAAACACATTTTTTTACCTAGCACCCATTTTTGCTGTATGACATTTTAAAAGATCAATGACAATTAAACAATGTATAATTTTAACTTTAAAACACACATTTTAAAGAATCATTAAGTCTAGGCTTGCTACAAACATTTAATTTAATCTGCCAGGGCAATTCTCTATACTCTAACAAATCCTTCCATAGCCCACCATGTGAATTTTTTCTACTTTATTAATTCCAATAAAAAGAAAATAGTGGGTAGGATTTTTCCAAATATGTTATATAAAATATGTTATGTTGTTTTGTGCTTAATATCATATATGGAAATGTTTTCTAAGATTCAGACTATATTGATTTGTTCTGCAGAAGTCATGAGCGATGAAAGTGTTTAACTGTGTGGATTTGATTTATTAAAGTTTATTTTGTTTTCCACCTTTCAAGTGCTGGCTGTTTTAGTGATATTGAAACTGATCTACATGACTGGCCTTTTAACTAAATATTTTATTATGTACTAGTCTAGTGTGATGTGTGGTAAGATCTCACACTGAGGATGTTATTAGATCCTACTCAACAGTGCCATTGCAACTACCAGCTAGCCTGCAAGGGAGTATATATTATTTTTCTAACTTTCATACAGTTAATTTTTTTGTGGGGAGAGGCAGTGGGTGGCACTGCATGAGTCTGACATTGAGCTGAATAACATTTCTGTGGTGGCCATTATTTGCTTGTTTATTCATTCATTTGATCACAGTAAGACATCTGAGGTGTACACAGTTAATACATCAGCTTCAGATTGTGGGCACATAGGTGTATTTGTATTTGTGTGTGTGTGTGTGTGTGTGTGTGTGTGTGTGTGTGTGTGTGTGTGTGTGTGTGTGTGTGTCTGTGTTTAAGTGGAGTGCTTGCAGTATGTTGCACTGCCTGTGTCAGCAAAGAGCTGAAATACATAAGCAGCCATTATTTACTTATTTGATCACAATTAGACATTTAAGGTGTACACAGTCAATGGGGTAGTTATAACTAGTGAGCACAGAAGCAGTGTGTAGATGACTGACTGCTATTACTAAATCACATATGCACAGTCACTATTTTGACTTGGTAGTGTTAGTATTTGTTTGAGTGAAACAAGTCAAAATACATTATTGTGACCATGTTTTTATTTTATTTTATCACAGTAAAACATGAAAGGTGTACACAGTCAATAAATGCTTATAACTGGGTATTTGGTGAATACCGAAACAGTCCTGGAAGGAAAGTGACTGAGTTCTGTTGTTAAATGGTCATTGATCTGGCTTGGCAGGGCAAGTATGTGTTTGAGTGAAACAAGATGAAATATATTACTGTGACTGTTATTTTTTATTTACTCACAGTCACATACATGAGGCATACACCATCATAAAAGTAACCGCCTTATGTGTCTGAAATGAAACCGTTTTATCAAAGTAGCTTTAACATGCATTCTGCATGTGTTTTGCTGGGAGAGAATGCTGCAAGAACACCAGCATGTGCAGTAGTCTATAGCCAGTTATTTATGTACAATTGCAGCCACCAATTCCATTTACCTGTACTTATTCAATTCCTTCATGCATCTTCTCCTTGCTTTAGAGTCCCCAACTGCCACTGAGCATTTTAAAAACTTAAGATTGTATCAGTCTCTGTGCAGGAAAGTGTTGCACTCCAGTATATTTTTTTCAAGTATAGACAAATGAAGCTGAAATGTGTACATCAGAATGAAGGCTGTATACATCTAGTAATTGCAGACAAAAGAGATTTGTCAGGTATGGATGCTGCTTATCCAGTCAAACTGTGATGAGTATGGCAATTTTTCACTAAGCGAAACCACAGTGCGCTGACTGATCAAGAGCTCATTGACTGGAACAATATAGATAGAACAAGAGAAAGGAGTTTCATTTTGGTGATTAGCTCAGTTCTGGTAAACTTCTTTGAAGTTATTGAGAAGGACTCAGTTGATTAGAACATTGTTTTGGGGTGAATAGCATGAATTTAGTTTTCTTTACATTGATGATAGACTGTGAGTCATTGAGGGAATGTTCAATTGCTGTATAAGACTGTTATATAAGTTGGTGCATTGAGGATAACATTTTAGCTAAGCTGATAAGAGTTAAATTGCCTGCATACTGAATAACAGAGGCTGGAGAAGAGGCAGGATGTAGATCATTGATGAAAATATTAAACTATAAGGGGCCTAATATAGATCCTGAGGGACACCAACAGAGAAAGGAAAGAAGGGAGATTAGTCTTGTTGCCATTTAACAGCCTGTTGTATATTATAAAGATAGCTTTGGAGCTATTTAAGGGATGATTCATTTACACAAGTGTGAATAGTTTGTGAAGAGGATTTTGGTGGCTGACAGTGTCAAAAGCCATAGATAAATCCAAGAAAACTGTGGTAGCAAAATTGAAAACACACACACACACACACACACACACACACACACACACACACACACACACACACACACACACAAAATCTATCTATATCTATATATCTATATCTATTTATATCTATCTATATATATCTACTGATATATATATATATATATATATATATATATATATATATATATATATATATATATATATATATATATATATATATATATATGTGTGTGTGTGTGTGTGTGTTGTGTGTGCATATATGCAATAAGGCACAATGGCATGCATATGGTACATGCCCAGAGTTATTGTGAGGCACAAGCCTGAAGGGTTTACTGCATTTATAAAATTGGAATCCATATGCTTGCAGCTTTACTTTTACAATTAATAGTTTATATATGATAATTCTAGGTTGTGTAGTGTAGTTTAATGTAAACTATTTCATCTGCTCATTTTAATTAACTAATAATTGTTTGGATTATATTTTTCAACTGTGTGGAATTTTGCTTTGAAATTGTCATTTAAATGACCCTTTTTTCCAAATTCTATTTGCTGTGCACAGTTCCTTTTGTAAACAGTTGCCAACACTTAACAGCATAACAGCAGCAGTCCTTCATGCACTATTAACTTTCTGAGACAATAACCATTTTGATGTTTGCCTAAAGTTATCATAAATATATACATGTTCAGTTGAACATGAAGTTTGGTTGGACTTCCAAGATGACTGCACACATCAACAGCTTGATTTCAGTTCTCCCATCATGAAAAAAAAGAAACAGAGATACGGCCTTGTAATTCTGTCAGTTTTAGAAAATTCAGTTACTGTCTGAATGTTGGCAGAGAAAAAAAATGGAGAGCACGAAAGAAGATCATCTAGAAAAGATGGAGAGAAAATACTGACTGGAAAGAATCATGTAGCTATACAACAAAAGCAGTTCAAGCTCCAACTTTGGTACAAGAGTTGATTTCTACTAATTTAGAGGAAAACTAAATCAAATGTGTTCAGAACTGATTAAAATAACTGAAACATTGAAGAAGCTTTAAAAAGCTATTCAGATAAACTGATAAAACTGCAAAAATCAGAAGTCAACATAACGAAAAGGCTGGCTGAGTATGAGACTGTTAAAAAAGGGCAGTTTCAAAAAATGGTAGAGTTATAGGACAGAGCATGCATAGAAAAACCTGAGATTGTCTGCTTTACCAGAGAAACTGCAAGGAACAGACTGTATTAATTTTAAGAAAGCACAAATTAGCGACTAGACTGGTATTCCACAACAGGATTTGTTAATTGAAAGGGCACATCATGTGTACATTCCAAACCTGGGCATGGAAAAGCAGCCAAGACCTGCATTAGTGAAGATGCAATCATACCAGCAGAAATAGTTGATCCTGACAAAACTTTGGCAGCAGGGCAAAGTATTAAAAATTGGAGACAGTGGAATGTTTTTGAGAAATGGTAATTCACTTTACACCAGGCAGAAGAGAAGTACATTTATCTCAGCAATGAAAGAATTTTGAGAGGTGGGTATGAGATTCAAGCTGCTGCATCCAACTGTCTTTAGAATATTTTGTCCTGGAGGATCAATGTAATTTTTGATGCAGAACAGGCTAAGGAGGAAATACAAAAGTTTGTCCAACTAAAAAAAAAAATGAACCTTTAAAAAGAAGAGGATTCTGCTTCTCATTTGTCTGATAATAAAGCTCATAGAGAGACTTTGAGAGTGAATCCTTTTTCCAATGCTCCAAAAACAATTCTTGGTAGACAGGAAAAAGCACAGGAGTTGACTAGACAAATCAGAACTACCTTGGACTTGAGCAAGATTCTGGGCTTGGGAGATGTAGATGAACAGTAAGAAGATCAGCAACACAGCAATTAAATAAATATGACATTAATAAAGCACCAATCATATTTTAGAAATATGGCTTTACAAGAAAAAGATGGTGAGAAAGACTGAACTTTTGTTGACTTTGTTAAGCTTGTTGGGGTACTATAATAATATACCCCACTTCATATCATTAATATTTAGAAGGACACTAAAAGGAAAAAAAGCAACTGTAAAATATTTTCTGTTCTTAAAAACACTATTTATATAAAACATTTCAGGATATAAATTGCATGTGATATAGTAAAGTATTGTTAAAGATTGTTGTATGTGATAAAGATACTAAAGTAAACAAACACTTTTTTTCCTTTTTTAGTTTTGAGAAATATAAGGATTACAATGTAAAAAGGGAAGAAAAGCTGAAAAAAAGCATGATTACATTAATATACTGTAATCTTGGGGTGTTGGGTGCAGAATGAGGTATAAAACTATACTGATTATAATATATGTAGAGTTGAGATGTTTTCTATTACTTCTGCATAGGTGAATATCTGGATTAATCGACTTTGCTTAATCTAATAACAAGTTTGTTGGGGATTTTTTTGTTTTTTGTGTGCATTTGTGTGGGTGTGTGTGTGTGTGTGTGGGGGGGGTGCATGTGTGTGTGTGTGTGTGTGTGTGTGTGTGTGTGTGTGTGTGTGTGTGTGTGTGTGTGTGTGCATGCGTGTGTGTGTGCGTGCGTGTGTGTGTGTGTGTGTGTGTGTGTGTGTGTGTGTGTGTGTGTGTGTGTGTGTTATGAATGTAATGAAAATATTTCCTTTAACAAATAAATATTGATTGTGAGTTGAGAAGTCTGCAGCTGAAGGCAGCTGTACATTCTGTTCTTATGTTTCCATGGGGACAAGATGACTGCAGGTGGAGGCAGTAAATCCTGGGAGTTCATGGCATTATTTGCTGAGAGAAACATAAAATTAAAAGGTACAAGAGCAAACAACTTTGTAAAAAAATAAAGTCTGAAATTATTGAAAGTGAGTAAGACAGAGCAGCTTTCCTCATAGCTAAATGCTGCAATACATTTACTAGAACAATGTATAATTTAGTTTTATATAAAGATAGCCAGTGTACTTTTACTAAAGGGCTAAACGTTAATGTTTTCTAGAAGCATGCAAGCTGTTTTTCACACCTGGGAAGGGAATAAAGATAAGACAAGAACAGATATCAATTAGTGTAAGCAGGAGTACAAGTTGTAACATGTTCCTTTGCATGGATAACCTTAATTTTAGGACACATAATGCCTGTAGGTACAGCTGTCAGTTTGGTACAATTGTTTTTATCAGGAGAGTTAAACATCATTATGTGAAGATGTAAATAGTTTTGTGGGTTTGTCTTAAGTTAATATGCTATGGGGGTATTCTGGTGTGTATGTGTCTGTGTGTGTTTTTGAAGGTTTTCATTAAAACAAAAAATCTTGTAAAATGTGGCATAGGTTCAACTAAACATGACAAGAAACAACTGTATTAAGGATCAACCTGCCAAACATTACTGGGTGTTTGTAGTTAATAACTTCTAATCAT
Organism: Protopterus annectens; assembly: GCF_019279795.1. Classification (NCBI taxonomy): domain Eukaryota; kingdom Metazoa; phylum Chordata; order Ceratodontiformes; family Protopteridae; genus Protopterus; species Protopterus annectens. Next base: position 468,770,849 of record NC_056738.1, on the reverse strand, counting down.
AATGACTACACTATCCATATTATTTTAGACAAGCTATAGACAAAAAGGTAAGAGCACTGAATTTTATTAAGAAATGCAAAGTGCAAATAGAGCTACAGGAGACACATTTAGAAATAAGTGAACATGTGCATTTTATAAAAATTGGATTTCAGAATGGATATTCAGCAGAATATCAGGGATAATTGAAAAGGGAATATATATATATATATATATATATATATATATATATATATATATATATATATATATATTAATTGCTAGAGGAGCTCCAGTTGTGATAGAAGATGAAAAAATATAATAATGGAGATTTGTGGTAATAAGGAGGTACTGGCAAGGGAGGATGAGGATTACACAGGCATGTATTTAAATTCCACCTAAATTGCTATTATGGAGCTTAAGAAAGTTTTGAGAAAATTAATCAACTTTAAGCAAGAAATATTACTTTAGCTGAGGACTGGGACTTGATATACAGCAGTGAGGCTGTACCTGGGGGATCTAGAATGCAAAATATAACAAAAGGGTAGATATCTGAAGACAATTATGAAAATATTTGATATAGGAGATGTGAATTCAGTAGTAGGAACCCAGAAATAATTTACATATTATTCCCAAGGTAAAATCAATCTGCAGGAAAGTCTCCAGGAATAGATGTTATTCCTTTGAAAGTTTGGAAGTTAGGAGAGAAGAAAGTGATAAAGATCTGGAAGGTCTTGTTTAACAGTATTTTAAAAGTAGGGGAAGCACAAACATCCTGCAAGAAAGCTGTGGAGGCTATAATACCTAAACACGATAGAAACCCATCAGACCCAGCTTCATATAGGCCCATTTCAATTTTAAACTATGATTATAAACATATATTTCTGTAATAGCCAAAAGAATGGCAAAGGTGTTGCCAAAAGTGATACATAAGGAAGAGGAGAGGCAAATAGTTGGCATCATTAAGGGAAGAATTATGATCCAGAGGAAAGCAGAATGTAAGAAAATAATACTGTTGTTGGTGGGTCTTTATGCAGAGAAAGCATTTTACAGAGTAATCTAGGATTTTATGTGAAGGGCAATGGAAACATTTGCATTCCCTAATACAATAATAAGGTTATATATGAAGTGTCAGAGGCAAAAAAAGAAAGTGAGAAGGTTCTTCTCTGATAAGTTATGTCTGAACCAGTTGGGGGCTCCTTTTTTCATTTTTGTTATTTGCATTATATTCAGAGCCACTGGCCAAGAAAATAAGGGACTCAGAATTTCAAGGATATATAGTATAGTAATCAAGAAAAGCTGGCTCTATTTGCAGACGATATTATTTTGCTTTTGATAAACCAGAAAAATTCATTGTGGTGTGTTGTAGAACATTTTGAGATGATTTCGGGTCTTTTCAGGATATAACATTAATGAAGATAAAAATAAAGGCTATAGCTGTAAACTATGTGCCCACACATAAATTTGTTCAGCAATATCAATATTTATGGAGGCACAATAAAATGAAATATTTAGGAGTATGGATTTAAAAGGATTCTGTTATGGCAGCTAAGGATATGTGAGAAGAGACTAAACAAAAGATAATACAAAAACTGAGAGAATGGAAGCTCCTGTTTATGGATAGCAAGATACAAGCAGTGAAAATCTTTTCAGTTCCTTTAGTTTTATATACAGGTCAGGCATATTTTTTATCAACCAGAGGAGAAGTAATTAATAAAGAGGGGAAGGATTTTATCTGGACGGGAAGAGAGCAATAATCAAGTGGGATAAGTTAAGTCTTCCAATAGAACAAGGTGGTTTAGGATTAACTGATTTGAAGGGATATTTTAGAGATAGAAAGTTAAGGTTCATATATAATGGAGGTATAAAGCTATAATTCAAAGTGGAAAGGAATGATGATGAAGCAGGGAGTTATTCAAGAAATAAAGAGGAAGTGTGATTTTTCGATGCATATTTCTAAAGAGAATAACAAAATCCATACAGAGTATTATATTCATAAAGCAGCAGAAATTATTCTATGAGCTAAGCCAACATAAGAATGGAGAAAGGAGATTTTTGCCAATAGGACTGACAGCAATTAGGTGTACAGAGAATAGGCAAGAGGGGGCTGGAATTTACTGGAGAAAAAAAAGGCAAAGGAACCAAGTATTGGGATCAAATAACTAGAGAAGGAAAGATAAAAGAATGGGAAGAGGCCAAGAAGACATTTGGACTGCAGGCTAGAGACTGCTTTCCCTATGAGGGATTCATGACAGAGTATAGGCAGAGAGAAAGGGATAGGGAAATTCTAAGTGAAAGAATTGTTGTGGTAGTGTTTCTAACTAAATCTAGACACGAAGCTGCTGTTAACAAGGGATAATTAGTAGGGCATACAAAATATTGCACAATATCTATAGGAATCATTCAGAGGAGGGTAGAAAACATTGAAAAAAGAGACTGGATAAGCAATACATGAGGAAATAATGTGTGGGGGGCATATGTATGGCTTCCAAAAATACAGCAAAGTCTGGCAGTTTTAGGATTTTTGCTTTGAATTGTTTACCCAAAGCAGACTCTAAACAAATTTCCTCAGGTAGATGGCAAATGTTGGAAGTATGATGTGGAAGAATGAGGTAACTGGGAACATATGTTTTGGGAGTGTAATGAGTTGGCAGACTTTAAACATTTTCTACAAAGTACTTTGTCAGAAATATTGGGCAAGTAAATGAGTGTAACTAAGGACATATTTTTGAGCTGGGGAACAGGATCTGAATTGCCTAGACATAGTTAGGCTTTGTTAAGTTTAATTCTTAGTAGCTGCCAAAAAGCAATTACTAGAAAATGGAAATATAAGTCTAAACTAACTGTATTTGAAGTAGTGACTATTGTAACAGCTGAAGTATTTGTTTGGCCTGCTTGCTGTACTCTGCCTGAATATTGCTGATCTTTGGCTGCATTTTGTTTTTCCTCCCACATGCCCAGTTGTTGTTGTGTTCTTAAATTTGGTGGCTTTTGAGTTTACCGCCCATACTATAAATCTGATTTTGGACACTCCTCCCACTCCCATCTCATCAACTCATTCTACTGACTACAGAGAGATCATTTGGAAAGGCCCACTCCCTTAGTTTCATAACCTTGAATTATCTTCTGTTTCCTCCCTTCCCACTTAACCTAAAAATCCACTTTATTCATCTGCTTTCACTGTAGTTCTGTTTCTTCCTACTTTATTACTTTATTTTGCTTTTGCTGCTTATTCTTAAAAGTGTTCAATTGCATTTATTCTGCTGCATTTATTACTGCATGTTAGTAGACTGATTAAATTGTAACTTGTTATTCTAAGCCTTTTGGTTTAAGCACTTGGGCTTCAGGCCAGTTTTTTTACATTAAGAAGGTTTGTGGTCTGCACTCTTGTAGGAGAAGAGGGTAGCTTCTGCCCTTCTGAGCTGAGAATTGCTGGTTGAAGGCTTATTGTGCTTGCTTATTTGAACTGATTTTTTTTTCAGAAATTGGTGCACTTTGTTTGCTGTAGCATAGACTAGATTCAGACCTGCCGAACCCAGCTCTATTTGTATAACTTGACCACTAAATCAAGCCATCTGTTGTTGTAGAGGTTTCCCCTGCACCCTAATGGCAGGAATGTGCAGTTCGAGCTTGTCTGACTGAAGGTTGCTGGAACAGGGCTCTGTTTTGAGATTTTTTATTGGTTAATTGGTTAATTTGTTTAAATCAGTTTGCTCTCATTTGCTACATAAGCAAATCCAAGCCATCTGCTGATCTCTGCAAATCTTAAGTAGAATTTTCACTGCATATTGTACTTTTAAACTCCTTTTTTTACCATAACACTGCTTATTTGAACTGTTTTTTTTAACTGTTGCACTTTGTTTGCCGCAGTATAAATTAGATTCAGTCATGCTGAATCTAGTTCTGTTTCTATAACTCGATTACTAATCAGGCCATCTTTTATTGGAGAAGGTTCCCCAGCACCCTAGTGGCAGGGGTGTACAATTAGAACTCATCTGATTGAAGATTGCTGGAACAGGGCTCAGTTTTGAGATTTTTTATTGGTTATTTTGTTTAAATCAGTTTGCTCTAATTTGTTACATAAGCAAATCCAAGCCATCTGCTGATCTCTGCAGAAATTAAGTAGAACATTTCACTGTATATTGTACTTTTGAACTGCATTGCTACCATATCACTGCTTATTTGAACTGTTTTTTTTTTTTCGGAAATCGTTGCACTTTGTTTGCTATAACATAGACTAGATTCAAACCTGCTAAATCTAGTTCTGTTTGTATAATGTGAGAACTAAACCTGGCCATCTTTTGTTAGAGAGGGTTCCCCTGCACCCTAGTGGCAGGAGTGTTCACTTAAAAGTCATCTGATTGAAGGTTGCTGGAACAAGGCTCAGTTTTGAGCTTTTGTGTTGGTAAATTCGTAAAGATCAGTTTGTGCTCATTTGCTACAAAGCACCGCGTTTGTGCATTGCACACTGCTGTGCAGCAGTGGGCACCATTGGTGGTTATAGATGCAAACACATTTGGCTGCAAATTTTCCCTTAGCAGTCTGCCAGTGCTCCATTGGTGAGTTCTCATGATTGTCCCTCACTGACAAGTGATACATTCAGTGAAGCTCCTGATGTACCAACACAGATCCTATCCACTAGCCCTTTGTATTTTTTGCCCACTTGTCCTGTCCTCTACTTTAGCTGTTCCTTCCTGTTCTCTCTCTGTTTTCTGACCACATCAACTTACCTAGCATTATGGAAGGGCAATTTCCCACAGTTTCTCCAACCAGCCTTGTCAACAATGGCATCCTGAGGCAATGTAGCAATTGCCTCATACGCTGACAATTCAATTCTTCTAGTCCACACAAATTCATTATGTGAGAGGTGCATCTATATCAAGAACCTAAAATCTAGGTTCTCTTACTCACCAGTCAGTCCATCTGATACTAAGCAGGTTGTCAGTATGCACACCTCACCTCCTGCACTTACCAAACCAACAACACATGAACTTATGTATGCAGAGGTCCTTACAAGAAGTTTACTTAAACATCAGAGACCTCCCAAACACAAACACAAGCACGCTACACATAACACATCTTCTGCAGAACATAGTCCACATAATATATCACACACCAGTGTCTCACCAGTCAAGCCCCTAAGACATAATGCAAAAACTAACACCTTAGTCATAGGCGACTCAATTGTGAGACACATAGATGTCCCTCTCACCAGGTTGCATAAGGAAAAGGTCACGGTCAGTTGTCTGTCAGGTGCTGGGATCCACCACATCACACATGCACTCAAGTCTCTCAACAAGCAGTATTGTTATAATGTGGCCTACCTCTGTTATAGTCTATGTTTGTGTGAATGACTTGAGTCATACCTCACTGGACTATATGAAGATAGACATGACTGAGCTCTTGGATTATGTGTCTCAGGCAGGTATGTCCCTAGCCTTAAGCAGCATTTTACCTTTGCCTATGATGATACCTCAATACAAGCAAAAAATGATTTACTTCAACAATTGGCTTAGTTTCTGGTGTCATTCAAAGGGGATCCAGTATCTGTCAGCCTGAAATGACATGGTCAACAGACCTCAGTGCTTTGCCAGGGATGGTCTTCATCTGTCACCCCTGGGATTTTAGTTACTGGCTAAGACTCTTGCCATCCCCATAGTGCCTTTTTTAGGCAATGTCACAAGAACAAAATTCCTGACATAAAATACCCTCTAAAAACATCCTCAAGGTTATGCTGCTAAATGATAGGGGTCTAAATTAGAAACTGCACTTACTGGAAGCAGTCCTCACCCTGGAAGATGCTGACATTTGTGCAGTCTCTGAAACCTGGTTTAAGGCTGTGGAGAGCACCCCAGCTATACCAGGTTACATTTCCTTCCACATATTCAGACCACAAATGGAAGGCATGAGGACTAAAGGAGGTGGTGTATCAATATTCATTAAAGATAAATACACCTCTAGACTGGTTAAACAGCGCAATTTGCTTGAATTACTTCAGGTGAAATTGACTGTTGGTAAGACCTCCCTTCAGGTCATTGCCAGCTATAGGACCCCCCCTCCATGAATCAGGACATCCACTAAGCCTACTTGGATCTACCTGAGTCAATCAAGATGCAACCAAACATTCTGGTTTTGAGTGACTTTAATTACTCATCCATAGACTGAGTAAATTATACATGTTCTAACTCACTTGCCCAAAGGTTCCTGGACTTCATTAATTCCAATGCCCTGGACCAACTGGTTGACACACCCACAAGAGGCTCAAACATCCTGGACCTAGTGCTTACCAATATGAGAGACCGCTGCACCACCCCAGTGTGTGGCCATCCCTTGTGAGATCTGACCACAAACCAGTCTCACTAGAAGTGACTATAACACAAGGCCTCCCGTTAACAATAGCTATACTAAAAAACTTCTCCAAGTCCAAATACAACCACTTATGAGATGGCATAAATAGCTTCATGGCCCCTCCTCCCACTGATGGAACAGACACCTATGCTGAGTTATACACCAATGCTTTATACAAACACCTGTACAATTGTATTAACTCTGCTGTACCTGATAGAACCAAAGCAAGATCTTCAAGGAAAAACAAACCTACCTGGTGGACAACTGCCATTAATAGGCTATACAATAGGAGAAAGAAATTGTTGTCTAAGAGCAGGAAAGAACAGTCTCAAAACTGGAAACACTCCCTCCTCAACTTAAACAAGCAAATAATACTCCTAGTGAAGTCCTCCAAAGCTAACTATGAATCCAAATTAGCTTCCCTAACTAAGAATAACCGCAAAGCATTCTTTAGCTACATCCATAACCTAAAAGGTAAGGCCCAGATATGCGCTAAACTCATAGTTAATGGTACTACATATATAGAACCTGTGGCTATAGAAAACCTGCTGGCTGACAGTTTCAGTGAAAACTCCAATCCCCTGTCCTTGCCACATATACCCCAAAGCATCCCAAAGACCTGTCCCTGCCTAGTATTTTTGAGGACCAGGTCTTAAATTTCCTCTCCAAGGCCAACAGCACAGCTTCTATGGCACCAGACAACATCCTGGGCTGTGTTCTACATGGGTTAAAACAGGAATTAGCATCACACTTTTCAGTCACAGCCTAAGCACTGGCTTCATCCCAGTGGAATGGAAAAAAGCTACCGTCATCCCTTTCCATATAAAGGGAGGTGCATCCATGGACCCTAGGAGCTATAGACCCATTAGTGTGACCAGCCTTATCTTCAACGTCATGGAACAAATCATCATGGACCTTATTAACAAAGGTATAGGAAATCTCCAAATGCTCGACCCCACCCAGTTTGGTTTTGTCGAGAGGAGATCACACCTGTTAAACTTGGTGGGACTTCTTCAAAACAGTCACCAAAACCCTAGATGAGGGCAAATCTATGAATGTGGCCTACCTAGATTAATCCAAGGCCTTTGACACAATCGCCCACTCAGGCATCATTGATAAACTCACCCAGCTGTGTATCAACCCATATAGTGTCACATGGGTTGCAAACTGGCTCACCAATAGAACTCATACAGTCAAAATAGGGGACTCCACCTCCTCCAGCAGACCCATAACCAGTGGTGTTCCACAAGGATCGGTTCTGGGATTCCTACAGTTCAGAATCTACTTCTCTGAAGTACCGGCTAAAACTAAAGGACTGTGGCTGACAAAGTTTGCCGATGACTGCCAATTGGGAGCGATCATTAAAACCTGTAGTGATATCAACATCCTGCAAGAAGGTCTTACGGAGACTAATGACTGGTGCCAAAGTCATGGTCTTAAACTTAATGCAAAAAAATGCATTATTATTCCCTTCAGCAAGGGTGATGGTCCTTCAAACCACCACATCAATCTCAGTACCCTAAGCACATAGTCAGTGGTAAGAGATTTGGGAACACAGGTTGACAGCAACCTTAACTTCAATCACCGTGTCTCCACAGTGGTAAGTAGGGCATTCTATATTGCTCATCTTATAAGTAAGGGTATTGCCTGCAAAAAAAAAGAGGCTATAACCCCCCCCCCGTAATCTTCCCTCATAAGGCCAATAATAGAGTACAACTCTCCCTTTGGTATGTTCCTTTCCAAACACCTGCAGCAACTGCAGAGACCACAAAGGTTCCTGGTGAAGAAAATTCAGGGTCTTCAAGATCTGTCTTATGTGGACACAGGTCACTTGCTCAAAGGATCACAAACTGGTATGTGACATCAGCAGAGCTTACTGGAGAGACAGATTTTTCTCACAGAGGTTGCCCCACTTTTGGAACAAGCTTCCTGTTCATGTTAAATAATGCCCCTCGTTGGCCCTATTTAAGCACAATTTGGATGATTGGATGGGTAACTGGAAATTCACTCCTGGGGTTCCACCTGTGCTCCTCTTGGACTGGGCCAATAGGTGCTGATTTTAGTGCCTGCTTGAACCAGACACCCTTGGGAACACAGGTTGAACTTGGCTAGGCCTTTAAGGGACCTGGGGCCATTAGCCTAGTAACCTCCTATGATCCTATGATAAAATAACTGGGCGTGGGATATATAGAGAAGGGTAGGAGCACATTAAATATGGAAATTGTGGGAACAATACATGCAGAATAATGTTTTGGAGGAGGAGTGAGGGTTAAGTGAAGGCAAGAATTGAGCAATTTATGTGATGTTGGACTGATGATAATTATGCAAAAGAATATATGTGATGTATAATGTTTCTAACTGGGAACATAATCATATGGATTGTTTTCTTTTATATAAATGTATGTCTGCATATGCCTTAGGTGATTATTAAAGGTATTAAAAAAACATGGTTTGGTTGTGTGAAGTAAAGAAAATAATATTTGAATGGTGGGTAATAGGATCATTGCTGCAAGAAATTGTATACATGAGTTGGAGCTTTTTGAGCAGCAGTTGAACAAAACTGCACATAAAAAACTTACCATGTAACAGTCCCAGGTCCCCCCCCCCAAAAAAAATAAAAAAAACACAAAATTCATTTAGGATACCAAGGCATCTAGGAGACGTTCAGTACAATTAATAAAAATCACTTTTATTGCCAATACAACAAGTGGTATCATGAGATTACAAGTGATGCAGCTTTTAGATCAATCCCTCTTCCATGCTTCAAATTAAAACACTACTCCATCCCATTAATCAACATGTAGATCATATGACACAAACACCAACAGCAAGCCAGCATTGATAACAGTGCACAAAACAGTTGATGTGCTTTAAAACATTTACCACAATGTATCTTTAGCTACACATTAAAAATATGGTTTTAAAGAAATGTTATCTTACTTTGTGGTGCTGTTTAATCTCTGCTTCCACTGGGTTTCCCCATCCTAATGCTTCTATATAATTTCTGTGATACCATAAATTTAAACATAGCCTTGTAAGGCTGAACAAGGAGAAGGTCACGGTGAGCAGCCTGTCGGGCGCTAGGATCTGCCACATAACACAAGCACTCAGGTCACTCAAAGGCAAGTACAAATATGACTCAGTCATTGTCCATGCTGGTGTGAATGACCTGAGACGTACCTCCCTGGACTACATGAAAAGAGACATAGAGGAGCTCTCTGAGCATGTAGCCCAGGCCGGTATGACCCTGACCTTGAGTAGCATCTTACCCTCACCAAGAATGATGCCACAATATGAAGACAAGATGATCAATTTCAACAATTGGCTTAAGTACTGGTGTCATTCAAAGGGGATCCAATGCCTGTCAGCCTGGGATGATATGCTCGACAAGCCACGATGCTTCGCTAGGGACGGCTTGCACCTGTCACCCCTGGGCTTTTGGATATTGGCAAAGGCTCTTGCTACCCCCATAGTGCCTTTTTTAGGCAAGGCTCAAAAGACAAACTCAACTCCATAGGTATTACAAGGGATAAGAAACTAAGAGTAATGCTACTCAACGCCAGAAGTCTAAACCTCAAGATGCACGCACTTGAAACTCTCCTTAGCAAGGAGAACATCGATATCTGTGCAGTAACAGAAACCTGGTTCAGGGCTCCCGAGAGCACCCCAGCACTACCAGGTTTTACCTCATACCATGCTTTTCGGCCCCAAAACTTGGACCGAACCACAAAAGGAGGGGGAGTATCGATATTCATCAAAGATACCCACACCTCCAGGTTGGTGGCAAAGCACGAAGCATCAGAGACTATCCATGTGCAACTAACAGTGGGTAAAACTGCCTTCCAGTTTATAGCCTGCTACAGACCACCCTCCCAAACCCAGGAACCCCACTCAGCCTTTCTGAGAACACTGGAAAATATGAAGGTCTCTCCAAACACCATTATATTGGGCGACTTTAACTACCCAAACATAGACTGGGAGCATTATTCTAGCTCCAACACCCTAGCCCAAAGGTTCCTAGAATTCATAAACTCAAATGCTATGAAACAACTTGTTACCACTCCCACAAGAGGGGAAAACATACTGGACCTGATCATCACCAACATGAGGACTCTATGCTCCAGACCAGAAGTTTATCCCTCACTGGTAAGATCAGACCATAAACTGATCTCACTGGATAGTCACATCCCAACCCCACCCCCTGCTCAGAAAACTACAGTGAAAAACTTCTCTAAAGCAAATTTCACACTCCTCAAAACCGAGGTGGAATCCTTCAAAGCCCCCGGGCCTGTGGAAAATACGGCCCAGACTGCAGAATCCTTTATAAATGCATTCTAAGAACACCTTCAGGAATGCATGGATCATGCAATCCCAAATAAAACCAAGACCCAATCCTCCAAAGGCAGACGTCCTGTCTGGTGGACCCCAGCCATAAACAAACTATACAATAGAAGGAGGAAGCTACTACATGATAGAGCAAAGTCCCAAAAAGGGAAGGCATCTCTGATCAGTATTAGCAAAAAACTAAGGGCACTCATAAAATCGTCTAAGGCCAGCTTCGAGAGAAAAATTGCACAGGACACTAAGGATAATCACAAGGCTTTCTTTAGTTATGTTAGGAACCTGGGTGGAATTCCCAGATATGCTCAGAATTAGTCCAAAATGACAAAAAAATACACCGAACCCACAGACATTGCCAACATCCTAGCTGACAGGTTCAGCGCAACCCTCCCCACCAAAAGGGCAAATATCTATCCCAGCAGAGTGCTGCCCCCTGACATCTCAGATGCTCAGGTAAGAGCCACCCTCTCCAAAGCAAAAAACACAGCATCAGTGGGACCAGACGGTGTCCTGGGCTGCGTCCTACATGAACTCCAAGAAGAGCTAAACCCAAACATAAAACTACTGTTCAATCTCAGCCTTACTACAGGATATGTACCCAAAGAGTGGCGTACAGCAACAGTGGTCCCTCTCCACAAAGGTGGTGCCTCAATGGACCCTGGAAACTATTGCCCCATAAGCCTGACTAGCTTGGTCTGCAAAGCTATGGAAAGGATCATCATGGACCTCATAAATAAAGATATTGGGGACCTACAGACACTGGATCCTACCCAGTTTGGCTTTGTTAAGGGCAGATCCTGCCTCTTAAACTTGGTCGACTTCTTTGAAACAGTCACCAAGGCCATTGACAAAGGGAAGGTGGTCCACACAGCCTACCTGGACCTCGCAAAAGCCTTCGATACAATACCCCACTCGGGCATTATAGATAAGCTCACCAGCTTAAATATAAACCCCTATGTCACTAGATGGGTTGCAAACTGGCTTAAGGACAGAACCCACATGGTTAGAACTGCTGGAGCCATGTCAGACTCCAAACCAGTTACAAGTGGCATCCCACAAGGCTTAGTCCTGGGACCTCTCTTGTTCGGTATATATTTCTCGGAGGTACAGGCCAACACAGAAGGACTGTGGCTGACCAAGTTCACAGATGACTGCAAACTGGGCACCATAATCGACTCTCCAGCCGACACAAGCATCCTCCAAAAGGGCCTCATAGAAACAGACAACTGGTGCCAGAGCCATGGCCTCAAGCTAAACGCCAAAAAGTGTATAGTCATCTCCTTTGGCAAAAACAAAGTGCCCACAAATTACCACATAGGTGGTAATCCATTAAGTACAGAAGAAGTAATTAGGGACCTGGGGACCCAAGTTGATAGCAATCTCTCATTTGACAACCCCGTGGCCAAAGTGGTTAGAAAAACATTTTATATAGCCCACCTAATAATGAAGGGATTCACATCTAGATTAGGGGAGGTCATCGTGCCTCTTTACTCATCCCTCATCAGGCCCATAATCGAGTACAATGCCCCTTTTGGGATGTACCTTACCAAACACCTGCAGCAACTGGAAAGACCCCAAAAGTACCTCACTAAGAGGATCAAAGGGCTCAAACAGATGCCATATGCTGCCCGGTTAAAGAAACTCCAGCTCTACTCAGTGGCATACCGCCTTCTCAGAGGCGACCTGTGCCTGATGTATAAAGCCATGTCCAACCCGGAATTAAGGGACATGCTGCACCTCAAAAAATCCAAATCCCATTGAGCTACATGCTCGAGAGCCTTGAACCTCAGCACTGAAATAAATAGGACATGCTGGAGGGACAGATTCATAACGCAGAGGCTCCCTTCACTCTGGAATAAAATCCCAGTCCAGGTTAGGCAGATTCCCTCATTGACTCTCTTCAAGAGGAATCTTGATGAGTGGATGGGAGATCATAGGTTTACCCCGGGTATCACTTCTGTGTCACTGTTAGACAGAGGCACAGTATACTAACCTCGAAAAAGGGCATAGCAAAATTAATTTAAAATGGGTGGCGAAAGCCAAACATACTCTGGCTAGGCTTATAAATGCCCTAGGGCAGATAGCCTAGTATGAACCTATGAACCTATGAACCTATAAGATATTGAGCATGCAGGCTTATGCAAAGCATTTATACTTTTTTTTAGTTTTCATACTGTGCAAATGGTCTAACATTTTAGCCCTTAACTCTTTCAGTTTTGCCTGTATTCATAAAGATACACATTGCTACATAAATAAATAACTTCTTATTTATCACACGTTGTTGACACATTTATTTTAAAAATTTCCCTCAGTTTCTTTGTGTATAAATCTATCATCTTCTTTAATATCAATAAAGACTTAACATCTTCAACAAAGATGAGCATCTCAATGCAGCAACTGGCCTAGGTTTTCAATATTTTATAATTCCTTTGAGATCAAGCAATGTTTGTATGTGAAAATACAGTTCTCTTGCAATATGTGATTTTGCTTGAATATTTGAAAAAAATGAATATCCCAGTTACTGTAAATAACGTTCTTTGCTTTCTTCATAATAGATGTATAAGGAAATATACAGCTTAACTCATGTAATCTAATGATATTACCTGCTTCAGAAATGATAAGTAATGTGTTTTGTGATGAGTTGTGAAGCCATGAATTGTGAAACTAAGTTTCTTACGTTTTGAGCATACTTTATGTATCACATAAACTAGATCCCATGTAGTTTATTTATCCATTTTTTTAATGCTTCTTATCTAGAATTATTGTTTCCTGTCATTTCAGATAAATGTTGTTTATTACATTCTTTGCAAACATTATGTACTAAATGTGACTTGAAGTTGTTTCTATAGGTCTTATGAGTGTGTTTCTTTTTGGATGGTTTTCCATTCTAGTTATAAGGAGGTTTTGACATATTTAAAGGTTACAGGTAAATTTGTGGCAATTACCTTAGTATTTAGTAGATTATTTTTACGGTCATATGTTAGGTAATTTAATTTTATTTCATTTAGTTATTTGGGCTCAGGTTTGATTTACTGGTAGTACTGTTCTTTCCAACTGGTCAGCTGTGATTCAATTATTTTTTCTTTATTTGTTCTAGCTATTATTTTTAAGATCAAATTTGTAGCCTAGGGCATTGATTTAGGTTGCATAGTTTTATGTGTGTGTGTGTGTGTGTGTGTGTGTGTGTGTGTGTGTGTGTGTGTGTGTGTGTGCATGCATGTGTTTTAGTTTTAGTTAACTGGGGCTGAGATAAAGGTCCAGATTTGAACAAAATAATGATGATATCATAGAAGAAGACCTCCTCAGAGATGTTCACTGCACTCTGATCCTTAGGACTGTGACCAAAAAAGTGAAATTGCTATGAGCTTTCCTATCAGCAGAGCACATCCAAATGCTGGCCAGTGGAGGTTTATTGTAGTTGCACATAAAGTAAATTGTACGACTCTTTGTACACTCATAATGCGTCACAACGTCAGAATGTCTTTACAGGCACTGCACGCTGAAATCATCAACTTGCAAGATAGTTCTGCTTGGGCAAGAGTTGATCTTTATCTACACACAAGCAAATGGAGCTGAGGGGTAGTATAGTCTGAACTGGCTATGGTGTAGCATCCATATTTCTATGGTGGTATCAACCAGAGACTGGCTGAATATTTATGGTGAAAAGGTGATGAATGAATCATGAATCAGACTTACTCTAGCAAAGGCAGAGAATGGTATTTTTATTACTTGATTGGGTTTGACATGTATGGTGTTATTGTTATGAGTAAGGAGGTTTCCTTAAAAAATCAGCTGGCCTTCGTAATAAGAATTATTCTTATAATAGTAATGAGATGGCAAAGTTCCAGAGCATAATGAAGGGACCACCTAAGGTGGGTATAGTCATACTTGGGAATGCAAAAGGATACTCTAATTTTGAAACAGCACTATCTAATCTGTTTGGTACAAATGAAAAGAGTTAAAAAAGGGTGAGCGAGGGAAGCAAAAACAATACAGCCAAAATAACAGCCACCCAGTGGTAAGTTAAAATAAGCAAGAGGAACAAAAAAGCAGTATTCACTCCCAGGGTTCAACCTATTAAAGTTGATACGCTGGAAAATGTTCAGTGGTGAATGAGGATGTGAGGTGGGAGGAAGCAATGGGCAGGATTTGGCTGAATGAAACAAGACTCCCTGGGAATATATTAACTTTGGGTATTAGTAAAGGGTAGAGGGAACACAGTGGTGGATTGGTAAACATTACAGGCTCACAGATCTTGGTTATCTGATTCACTTCCCAGCCTGAGTGCCTTCTGTGCTTAGTCAATGTGCCCTCACTGGATCCATGTGAGTTCTTGCTGAGGTCTCTAGTTTCTCTCCACAACAAAAGAGATGCTGTAAGGTAAATTGGCAGTCCTCTTAAATAGCCTATATGTTTGATTGTGCATCATGTGATTGGTGTACCAGCCAGGATGTGTTCTCTGGTTTTTACCCATTGCTTACCAGGAAATGCTTAAGCTACATCATAACTCTGAATATGATAAAGCTTATATAAAAGCTATAGCTAGGGTGGGGGAAAAGGGGGCAGCTGCTCCTTGTGTAAGTTAAGGTGTTAAGTGACATGATCAGCAGCAGATGACCAGTCATTAGTTGGAAAGTACTGGCATTCAGAAATGAATGCCGGTACTGTTTTGCAGTCAGGGTTGAAGTGTTCAGTGCTTCATGTGTGGTATAAGGTGTAGCAAAATGTAGCAAGCAGTTTAAAATGTTTAAAATGCAGAAAGAGCTGTTTTCATTTTGGTTCTCAACCTAAAATTGGGAGGGGGTTCTATCAGGAGAAGGCACCGGGTGCCAGAGTATACCTCTACATTGTTTCAGAGAATGAATGAATGAATGAATGAATGAATGAATGAATGAATGAATGAACAACAGTGATGCACACAAAGTTAGAGCTGGGAAACAATATGGGATTACTGATGGTGGAGATAATGATGGAGACAGCATTTGAGTCAGGATGGTCTGACTACTTGGAAAAAAATTATTTGATACCAGCCACTTATATCATTAGAAGAGGATGTTGAGGGGAGTGTACTGAAGAAAGCTACTTGTCTTAGACCATTATTTCCCAAATGGTTAGGCTAGTCTATTTCAGGAGATCCCACAGCATGTCAGAAAATATGCAATTAAAACTTTAACTACTTGGCATTATTCTGTGGAAGCAGGCTTAACACAGCAAGATATCAGTCAACATATGAGGAAAACTTTGGTTATTTTAAGTCTGTGAATTATTTTCTTTTGTAAAGGAAGGCCCAAAGTAGTATATATCTATAATATATATATATATATATATATATATATATATATATATATATATATACGGGTTCACTTCAAAATCCTGAAAGCTCAAAATCCTGACTCTCAAAATCCTGAAAGCTCAAAATACTGAAAACTCATAATACTGAATCTCATAATACCGAAAAACATACAGGACACCAAAACTGACTGTATTGCAGCTACACTACACTGCACATACACTACTATCTATCCACTTACCTTAACCCAGACCCTAACCCTAAGGTCCATCACTATCGCACACTCACCTCACCTTTGCCCAAACCCTAACTCACTTAACCTGCCCCTAACCCCAAATTCTGTCACTATCACACACTCACCTCACCCGTGCCCTAACCCTAACTCACTTAACCCGCCCCTAACCCTAACGTCCATCACAATCGCACACTTACGTGACCTGCGCCCGAACGTCCACACAATCACACATCAGTGTTGGTGTCCTGTATGTTTTTCGGTATTATGAGATTCAGTATTATGAGTTTTCAGTATTTTGAGCTTTCAGGATTTTGAGTTCGGGATTTTGAGATTCAGGATTTTGAGCTTTCAGGATTTTGAAGTGAACCCATATACACACACACACATGCACACACACACACACAGACACATACACACACACACACACACACACACACACACACACACACACACACACACACACACACACACACACACACAATCTACCTCTTGATATGAAAAAAAGTAAGTACATTTGTGAGGTTTTGAGGAAAGCTTAGTGTGACAGAGTCTGAGAGGCAGTGAACTAGGTTGAAAAGGTAAAATATCTTAGACTTAATTTATTGCCTCCCTTTTATTTATTTACTTGTATATTTATTTATTTATTTCACTCCTGAATATCTAGACAAGTGACTTGCCAAGCAGGCCCTGCATTTATGATCTGTTTTCTTCTTTTGCAGTAAACTTATCCAGTGCTATTTGTACTGCACCTTTTCAACTACAGAGTAAATTCTTATGAGATATTTAGTCTCTAAATGTAAGGAATTAAAATGTGGCTCACAAAACTGGATAAACTATGACTTATTAGAATTTTTACTATTTGAATTCTTGAGATAGTGTTAAAAGGAAGGATCCTCACTGTGAATGTTCTTTCATCTGTTGCCATGAATAGATGACAAAATGCCATGCATCAGATACAGAAAACATACAAGCACAGCTAATCTGTTATAAAGAAGTAAGCAACAATGCTTAAACCCAGCAGCCCATATCCCAAGTCCTAAGCAGGTCTCTGTTTCAAAGTAGCTTCATTTCTGAATGTAGCCACTGTACTGGGGACAGAATTTGAAGCTATAATTTCCATATTTAATCAGAGATCTGGCATTGACAGGGAACACCAGGCAGAAATGGAGAAAACAGACTTCCTCCTGGCTGAACTGTTTTTAATTGCAGTACCAGGTGCTGGGTCAAGAGGCTGAAATCTGAACCGTATAGTCATAATGTGATTGCCAGACAGTTTCTCATGGTACATATCAAAACTTAAGTTGTTGTATATACTCATGTTTGCTCTTTGTAACAATTATGAGGTGAGATATTTGGATGAAGAAAGTAGAACAGGTTCTGTGGATTCGTGCTGTGGTCACTGTTCCCTCTAATAACTTATGTGGTTAATGAATAGGAACTGTTGCAAACAGTTTTGCAGATGTAATAAAAAGGCAGACCATTATGGTCATTTTCATTTTTTTAAGGAAGTGTTCCCACCACACTATTCATTTTCTGGGAAAATGTAAAAAAAGTGAAAGAAAAATATTTGGAGAAAGTCATTAATGCATTGTTCAAGGAACTGTGGATACTGTCTACCAGAACATAACATTACTTAAAAAGGCAAAATCTGTCAACTATGAATAGTATTGGGAAAGTCAGACTAGAATGCTTAGATAAAGTACATGCAGTGGGAGAGAAAACAAAAACTGCAGGAAAACAAACATAAGGAATTTGCATCAGACAGAATAAACATAATAGACATAATCTTCATACAGTCTGTATTGTGCTGCCAGAATCCTAGTATAGGGAAATAGTAGGGAAAATAAACCAAAGCCTTAAATTAATGGAGTTAGGCAAGCAGGCATAGCAACAGTGTTATACTTTACCAATAACTCTATGAATATTTGGATCTACTTTAATTAAAAGAAAGCAGAATCCGTCGAATATGAATCTGTCGACTCATAAACAGCAAAACGCGGAAACGTCGAATGCACTAAATAGCAAAATCAGAAATGTCGAATTGTCATAGTTGGCCAATCTGTGGTATAGCTCCGTAAGGTAAGTGTGCGATAGTTACGGACCTTAGGGTTAGGGTGCGGGTTAAGGTAAGTGCATAGATAGGTAATGTATGTAAGGTTTAGTGTAGGGTTTTGTTAAGTGTATGTGTGTGGAATATTTACTTTGTGTGGGTATAGTTCTGTAGGGTAAGTGTGCGGTAGTTACAGACCTTAGGGTTAGGGAGGGGTTAAGGGTAGTGCATAGATAGTTGTGTATGTGGGGTTTAGTGTAGGGTTACAAGTGGGGTTTTGGTGCTTTAATTTAGGGTTAGTAGTAGGGTTTTGGTTAGTGTATGTATGTGTTTTTTGTTGTTGTGTTTGCATAGGTAGTATTTTATGGGCGGTGGGGTTGGCCGACTATTGCGGTTTCGATGTTTAAATTTCACGGTTTTGCGTGTTCGACGTTATCACGTTTCTCTGTTTATGTGTCGACGGATTCTTATTCGATGGATTCCGCTTTTGTTTAATTAAAGTAGACCCGAATATTTAACAGTGGTAGTCTGCTTGGTATAGTTAGCTAGAGGAAAAAAAGTATATCATTATTATTCATCTTCATTCCCCATACCCCTGTCTGCACATTTTTAGTGTATATCTGTAGTCTTATCGCAACCTCATAGTTCTTTGTATTTGTCAGTACTGTAACAGAAATGCAGTGAAGCCTTGATCAGTAACTGTCATAGCCTGCTCACTTCTGTAGCTGCATTTTGTCATATGAGGTACCTACAGTTCTTCAACACCATTTCCACCCCATCCACTTTGCTGCACTCTCCTATGTATAATCCCTCCAGCCAGGAAAAAAATAAAGGGGATGTGACAAACACTTTAAAAATGCAGAAACATGATTACATGATAGCAGCCAAACCAATAATATAATTGTTTTCCATGTAGATAACTACATTAGAAGGCAGTCCAATATGCAGAAAGTTAAGTATTGCATCTGCATCCTAAAACAGGCCCAATCTCAGATAAATGGCCATAATCAAAAACAATAACCATAAACAAAAAGAATGCTGAGCAAATGTCTGCTGGTGAAAATAATGCTTTCTTCTCACTTTTATTAGAGACTTCTTCAGAGGCATTCTAAAGAAGTCTCTAATAAAAGTGTGACAAAAGCATTCAATTTCACTGGAAGACATTTGGTCAACATTCTTTTCATTTGTAGCATTCACATTCTTATTATGATTTCAACGTATCCTAACCCACACTCTACCTTTAAACACTAAACCTGGTTTTAGAGAAAAAGCTCCAAACCTTATTCCATAAACTAAAAGCCAGGTCTGAGTGCTTAAGTAGCCTCTGTGTACACACACACACACACACATACACACACACACACACACACACACACACACACACACACACACACATACACACACA
Organism: Protopterus annectens; assembly: GCF_019279795.1. Lineage (NCBI taxonomy): Eukaryota > Metazoa > Chordata > Ceratodontiformes > Protopteridae > Protopterus > Protopterus annectens. Next base: position 468,751,204 of record NC_056738.1, on the reverse strand, counting down.
CACACAGACTCCATCCAAATAGTGTTGTATAAAGCCTGGCCAATCTGTCTATAATGTAATAAAGCAGATAAATTAATGCTGGTGTTTCAGGCCATTTTCCCTAGTGTGTGGGGTAGAGGTGTCAGTGGCAGGGCAAAATACCTTGTACATGACACCAACTCCATTGCAGCTTACAACATCTACTGTAGCTCAGTTTGCCCTATAACCAGGTGCATGTCAGCCATGTCTAATCTGACAAAAACATAAAACTAAAATATTGGTGGGCCGACTCATGCAGTCAAGGTCAGCCTCACTGTGCATGCATAATGTGTGAATGTTTTACTGTTTTACTTTGTTTAAGCTCTGAGTATTTAGATACTGAATATTAAATGATATAGCACTGCATGTTTATGCAAATATTCAAATAAGATGTCTTCAGACCTCCAATATTAGCTGAACAGTTTAAGAGAGACACATGCACATTTATATGCACCCTCATTGCAATAAAAGTAAAATATTTATCACTGGAGAAAATAGTTTAACTGCGGGCACTGATGGTGGCATTAAAATTGCATCTACTGTTTTCCTAAATTTTATCTATTTTTCAACTTTAAGATATCTTTTACACTCAAGTAATGCAGTTGGCAAAAAGCCATTCTCTAACCATGTCATACATTCATGCTGATCTTTAGATGTAGATCTGATTAACATAGAAATCAGATATACATTAAACTTTATTCTCTTATTGTAATATCATATAGACATGACTTCACTGACAAGGCCATCTTGGAGCTGTCACCTGTCTATACTGCATATAATTTATCAGAAGGTATATTAAAATATTAAGATAGATTACCATTTTAGGTGCCAGACTGAAGAAACCAAACACAGGCTTAAGAAATGTAATGTTTTCTGTTTTACATTCACCTTTTTGTAAATTGTGATTGTTGACAACTGTCAAACTTTTTTGCATATTGTTTGTAAATCTTTTAAAAATGTTTGTAATCTTTTTGCACTACTGTTATGGAGCTTATGTCCCTGGGTCTCCTCTGAAAAACGAGCTACTTGCCCAGCCGGACTCTACCTGGTTAACAAATGTAAAATAAAATAAAATAAATAAATAAATTCAATGAATGGGTAGTGCAAATTATTCAGGAGTTATTAGGGAAGATAAAAGTTCCTCAGAAGTTATAACTAGTGAGTACGATATAATGAAAGTGGAGTTTAAAAACAGGGTAGAAATAAAAAAAAACACTGTACGGTTAAAAAGTAAAAATATTTTTTTTTACAGATGCTGACCAAGGTTAAAGTATTGCGAATAAGCAGAATCTCCAGAATAAGAAGAGGCTCAACCGCAGAGTACTAAAGAGAAAATAAGGGAGTACCTGGATAATATGCATGAGTTCAAAAAGATTGCTGTTAAGCAATTGTTTTTTAATAATAACTCCAGAGCACAAAATCTTTTAGCGCAATGACTTAGGCAACAGAAAGTAGAAAGGTTTGCTAAAAAATCTAGGGAGCCTATAACAAGAAAAATAACCAGAGGTCCTGTAGAGATATCTCAGAAATTTTATAAACATTTGTACAAAGCAGCAAAGTTAGGAAATTACAAAACAGCACAAATAAATATTTATGCAGGAATTAAATATGCCAAGGGTAGAGGTAGATGAGGCTTAATAATTAACAGTTAAGATAAGAAAAGATGAGATTAAAGCATAAATGTAGTTATTCATATGTCTAGGTTAGTGGTTTGGAGAATCAAGTAAATACAGAATAGAAGGAGGCCTATTAGTGAGCCCAGAGGAATGCCACTAGTTAAAGTTTTGTTTTATTTTATTTATTTATTTAGTTATTTATTGCATTTCTTTATCGGGAAAGTTCACTAGACCTAAAAGTGGAGTCCCAGGAGAAAAGCTCCCACAAGAATATAGATGCAGAAAACAATTAAACATGAATTAGTACAGAAGTAGAAACAGTGTTACACATAGCAAGTACAATAATATATACAGTATATAGTCATAGAAGCAGGAATTTAGTTGATTTGATTACAGTAATATATACAGAATATATACTTAAAAACAGGACTTTAGTTGAGTGCCAGATGAATTCAATCAGAGAGGTATAAACAGAGATATATTAATCAGCATTATTGTACGAGTATCAACAAGTGATGAAAAATAATTATGGAGAAAACATAATCAGTCAGCAGTAGCAAAAAGCATAGGAGTTTAGTTATCATACAAGGAGAAGGAAGAGGTTAGGCTATAGAGCAGGTACATAGCCAGGACGAGTTGAGATGATGTTTCAGTTTTGTTTGAAGGTGGTGGTGCTACCTGTGTTTCTTATAGAAGGTGCAAGTGAGTTCCATAGTTTGGTGATGGTGGAGGAGTAGAGGAGTTGACCAGCAGATAAGCTGGGCTTTTCTTCTTTTAGAAGTAGATGATTTTCAGATCTTAGTTGCCTGTTGGGTTGGTATTTGGCAAGTAGTGTTGAGAGAGCAGAACAGTCTGTGGGTCTGTAGATTATTTTGTGTGTTGTAGTTAGTTGGGTAAATGAGAGATGGTGGGGGAGTTCCAGCCAGCATAATTGTTTCAGTGAGTTACAGTAGTGGGACAAGAAGTTGGCCTTGGTGGAAAATTTGGCTAGTCTGTTGTAACACATATCAAGTTTGGAGTTTGTAGAATTTTGGATTTTAGCAAGGAGAGGGGTGCCATAAAGGACAGAGGGTAATAAAAAGGCAGTTGCAAGGGTTTGTCTAGTAGAGAGGGTAAGAAAGTGTTGGTGCCTGTAGAGCATACCAAGCTTTTGGTGTGTTTTTTGATGTCATTGTATTTGTAGGTCAAAGTTAAGGTTTTCATCTATAATAATGCCTAGTAGTTTAGTGTGTGGGATAACTTCTATAGTGGTATTGTCTTGGGCTTCTATAGTAAAGAATTTTTTTATCTAGGGGAGTGGTTTTCTTCGGGGTAAAATGTACTAATTTAGTTTTTTTTTCAGATTTAGGGCACGATGATTGTTAAGCATCCAAGATTCAGTAGAGGTGAGGGCATTCTGGGTGATTTGCTGAAATTCAGAGCTGGAATTTGCAGTGCATTTTATTGTAGAGTTGTCAGCATACTGGATTACTGAGCATTGTGGGAGAGTGGAGTGAAAGTTGTTAATAAAGAAGCTAAATAAGAGAGGATCAAGTATGGAGTCTTGGGGTACCCCTGTGGAAGTATTGAGAAAGGGAGAGTAAGATTGTTGCCATTTGGTGGATTGCTGCCTATTGGAGAGATAGCTATTGAACCATTGTAGGGTAAGTGGAGAAATGTGAAAGGTAGATAGTTTAGAGAGGAGGATGGTGTGGGAAATGGTATCAAAAGCTTTGGAAATGTTGAGGGAAAGAGAAGTGATTATTTTGCCAGAATGATGTGGCACCTGCTGCATTAACTATGATTCTGTCTCTCAGACAGTGTGCTATCAGTCTTACAACATAAGTGTCTATAGGTAAGCTTTTCAGCTTGTTTACAAATTCAGCATAGGAAATAGTATCGGAGGCTTTGGCCAGATCCAGGTGTGCTGTATGAACTGCATGGTAACTGTCTTCATTTTTAGTGACTTTCTTACAACGTTACCTAATTAAGTTGACACAATCTGTCTATGACAAATTAATAGTGATAGGAGTCTAGAAATTTTTTGTATCGGACATTATGAAGTCAGTTATAATATGTCTCATGACATTTTAAAATAGCCTTATTAGACTGGTAGCTCTATAGTTCCTAGCAATAGTCAATAGGATCTGAAGTGATGCCACCTCTATGGGGGGGGGCACAATAACAGAGATTTTCAATACCTCAGCAACATACCCCTGTGAATATGGCTTAAGTTGAGTAGTTTTAGGAGGGATTCAGTGACATCATATTAATTAAGTAAGTAATCAAACTATCAGGAAATATTTACTGGTGTCCACACGAGGAAGTCACGAGTGTCAGAGAAGTATGTATGAGTGGTACAGGATATGTACGATGGTAGTGTGACAGCGGTGAGGTCTGCTGTGGGAGTGACGGATGTGTTTAAGGTGGAGGTGCGGTTACATCAAGGATCAGCTCTGAGCCCTTTCTTATTTGGAATGGTGATGGACAGGTTGACAGACGAGATCAGACAGGAGTCCCCATAGACTATGATGTTTGCAGATGACATTGTGATCTGTAGTGAGAGTAGGGAACAGGTGGAGGAGACCCTGGAGAGATGGAGATATGCTCTAGAGAGAAGGAGAATGAAGGTCAGCAGGACTAAGACAGAATATATGTGTGTGAATGAGAGGGAGGATAGAGGAATGGTGAGGATGCAAGGAGTAGAGGTGGCGAAGGTGGATGAGTTTAAATACTTGGGGTCAATAGTTCAGAGTAACTGTGAGTGTGGAAGAGAGGTGACAGGCAGGATGGAGTGGGTGGAGAAGAGTGTCAGGAGTGATTTGTGACAGACGAGTACCTGTAAGAGTGAAAGGGAAGGTCTACAAGAGGGTAGTGAGACCAGCTATGTTATATGGGTTGAAGACAGTGGCATTGACAAAAAGGCAGGAGTTTGAGCTGGATGTAGCAGAGTTAAAGATGTTAAGATTTGCACTGGGTGTGATGAGGGTGGACAGGATTAGGAATAAATATATTAGAGGGTCAGCCCAGGTTGGAAGGTTTGGAGACAAAGCCATAGAGGCAAGATTACATTGGTTTGGACATGTGCTGAGGAGGGATGTTGAGTATATTGGGAAAAAGATGCTAAGGATGAAGATACCAGGTAACACGAAAAGAGGAAGGCCTAAGATAAGGTTTATGGATGTGGTGAGAGAGGACGTGCAGGTGGTTGGTGTGACAGAGCAAGATGCAGAGGACAGGAAGAAATGGAAATAGGTGATCCGCTGTGGTGACCCCTAATGGGAACAGCCGAAAGAAGATGAATCATACTATCAGGGCACACAGACATGGTATTTTTGGCTTGCATTCATTGCATAAAATAAACAGAATGCCAGGCTTATATGCTACTGTTTTTTTTTTTTTCAGTATTTCAAAAAAGAAAATTTGGTAGCTTCCTGTTTGAGACTGCAGTAATGCAAGACTTGGGGTTTTGACCTTTCCCCACTGAGTTGTTATATATCATTTAGCAGTGGGTGGAGGGGTGCACCCCCCACACACATAAAGTATGATTAAATTGGGTAGATGTTGATTTAGAGATGGCCACTAAAAATAAATAAATAAATAAAACAGGACAGAGTTGTAATAAATTGCAGTGATTTTTTTATTTTATATGGCTGGGAAGAAGAGTTTAATTAGATATGATTTATTATACGTCTAACTTAATTTTTTCTTTTATTATAGAGCTTTTTTATGCTGTCATTTAACCACAGCAGTTTATTTTTACATTATTTAATATATATGGCTCTATATGGCTCTGACTGAGGCCACTTGGTTTATTCTGTTTTTTAAACAAAAGTAAAATTTCCTGGCATAAGTGACAGCTGAGGCTGGACATCCTTCAGTTGAATTTGGAGTGCTCATCATATATTTGTTAATAGATCGGTCCTTTTAAAGTCCTTTAAATTAGATGTGTTTGCTGTGGTGGGTTTCAAAGCCCTAAATGAAAATATTACTAGTTTGTGATTGGATTTGACCAGAGATAAGGATACCATAGGAGTCTGCATGTATATACAATGCCAGTGAGGACAAAGCCTAGATGAGTCTGACACATGGAGGGTGGTTAAATATTTGAACAAGGAAATTAGTATTGGCTGATTCTAGGAATCTTTGTGCATGCCCAACCTTTTTGGTATGTGTTCTCATTTTAATGGATGGATAGTTGAAATCACCCATCAAAAATATATTTTATGTGTTGCTTCCTGACCACATGGCTTCCAAGTTATATAGATAATTATACATTTCACAAGTCAGGTCAGGTCCTGTTGATCCAGTTGTAGTTGGTTGTTGGTGAGCATTAGGCAGTTTAGAATTCCAAGTGCTGTGAGGCTGGTAACAGAAGGGACAATGGTAGACTGTAGACTGGGCTTCTACCTCTGAAGGTAAGAGTGATATACTGAGCCAGGTTACTCAGTAAGCAGAAAAAGATCTGATAGGTAGATAAATTGTACTAAGGACTAGATATACTAGGTGAGCTGAAGATGCACTAAAACTGATGCAATAACTACTTAAAGATATCTTTAGGGAAGAAATTATATAGTTCTGTCAATTCTGTGAGAAGTACTCATCTAAAGTTCAGTACAACACACAATTCTAATAGTAAGAGGGCAAACAAGAATACAGTATAATGACGGTAGTATGAGGGCAGAACAAGTAGTATAAATTACACACTGAAGCTTCAAGAGTGGAATACAACTATAGTTTGGTACTATGACAGTATTAAGACACCAATAAATGATTTAATTAAAGTAGTAAAATTATGAGAACTGGGCCCTTCTAATGAGTTTTGTAAGGGTACCTAAAAAACACAACAAAAAGGCTCTTACCACGCAGATAAAGCAAGTGTCACTACAGAGAGTCCGAGTTATGTAAAAATTAGTGACACAAGCACAACAATGTCATATAAAAACCACTTCTGAAGGATATTAGTAATAAACTGTGATTTTTTATATATTTATCAATTTTTTTTTATATTAGTGTTGAGTTTATATGCTTATGCTTCTTTACATAATCTATATCTTTAATTGTAATTAATGGAAGTCACATGATGTCAATTAACTCTATTTAAACCAGGTTTAAATCTGTATGCAGTTTTTCTGCCTGAAGAAGCCTTGAGAGGTGAAAATATTATCTACTAGTGCATTATAATAAATTAAACCTTTTTATATGGCATCATGGTGCTTGTGTCACTAATTTTTACATAACTTAGACTGTTTGTAGTGACACTTGTTTATCTGTGTGGTAAGAGCCTTTTTGTTGTATTTTGCCATTTATTTGGGACATGATGTCTCAAATACCTACTGCTAGTGCTATACAGCTTCAAACTGTTAGTTTGAACAGTCTTCTGGAAGTGGCTTATAATCCTCTGAATACAGAATTTATGGGACGAAATTTGGAGAATGTGCCACCATCAGTAAGTTATGATAAACTTTTACATGACTTTCAGTCCAAAATGTAGTTTTTTAAACATCTGCAGTGGCAACGGCTTTCATTTGATATTTATATCAAACAGAAAATTGTCCCAAGAGGGTTACGCATATTTAATATGCAAAACTATCACAAGTACCCTGTATTACTACAACATTGGCAACAGATACATTTAAAAGCCTCCACCGAATATATGGCTGTTATGAATGAATTCTTTAGTCCCATAGAACAACAACTTAAACAAGAATTGCTTAGTGAATTTACTGAATTAACAAGCTTAAATGAGCAAAATAGTCATTCTGTGCTTTTAAAAGATATGCTAGATCATGTAACAGCATATGAAAAGACTTTAATTGAGCGCAAAAACCATAAAACTCGAAGAGATATTAATGACTTTAAACTGGGCAATGCTTTTAACATTGCTAAAAATATGTCTTCAGAATCTCAAAAAGAGCCTTTGTATGAGGAAGGAGTTCTAAGCCAGTCAGATCTGAGAGAAAATAATGAGTTAGGTAGCTCATCCAATCAACAACAGTGCCCAATGCATGTGGGCATGACTGTGCGAACTGAATCAACAGAGACGCCACTTGCAGCAGAACGTCCAACGGTTGAGACTACAGTGGATTCAAATGCTACATTTAATGCAGAATGAACTAATTCCTATCATTTAACAAACACAGTGGTGGATTCTAATTTGGTGACAGCTTTAGACCCTTTAGATACAACTCTTCATCCTAACAAGCTGAACCCTTTACCAAAGGAGAAATGGAACTATCACAACAGCAGGGGCCGAAGTTGTTCCAGGAATACAGGATACAGAATGACTACTCAAAGACAAATGAGGTACTAAATGGTATTGTGTATAATCTTTCAGACTATTCTCTAACAGAACAAGAAGAACAACTTTTAAATAGAGGCTCGACTTATATTCCATGGCAGTTAGCAGACATTTCAGATGTAATTATGTGCTTCAAGCTATTTGTACGTAACTTAAATTTGAAATCCATCTTTAGACTGAATCAACATGACTCAGACAATTTTATTGTAAGTAGAAAAAGTACTTTCGCTCTGGTTAATAATCCACTAATTGCTGGTTTTGAAGAAGTTGTTGTAAGTGAAATTTATGACCTGTTGTTTTCTGACAAGAAAAGTTTTTATTCAGATAAAGAACAACAGGAATCTGTTAAATCGCTTATAGGTAATAATAATATTGCTATTAAACCAATGGACAAGGGAGGGGGAATATTTACTTTGAATTTATCTGATTATATAACAAGTATGATGGCATTGTTAAATACTGAAGATTATATTGTTTTAAACACAAATTAAGTAAATAGTATTCAAAATGTAAAAACAAATGTATATGATATGCATTTGAATAATAACATTTCTTTAGAAATGTTACAATATTTTCATGTTATGCATCCTAAAATTCCCTTTATTTATGGTACTCCTAAAATACACAAATACCTTTTTCCCCCCCTCCATGCGACCTATTGTTTCTGCATCAGGCTGGATTACAGATCCATTATCTAAATATGTAGAATTACAACTAAAAAAGGCCTTAAGTCATTCAACCACTATTGTAAAAGATACACCTGACTTTTTACAGCAGTTATACATGTGGTCTAATGAACATGATATTTCTACATGTTATTTTGTTACTTTAGATGTTGATAGTCTTTTTACATCTATTCCAAATGGTATTGGAATTGATTATTTAAGGGAATATGTTACATTTTTGTCTATATTTAATTCTACTGAAATGGAAGCTATTTTTGCTTTAATAGATTCAATACTGAATAATAATGTTTTTTTTTTTTTTATTTCAGAATGTGGTGCACAAACAATGTAGAGGTGTGCCTATGGGTACGCCCATGGCTAACACTTATGTGAATTTGGTTGTTAATAATTGGGAAATTAAATATATATTAGATAGTGCAAATAATAAATTCAAGAACAGTATTTTATTTTATAAGAGATTTGTAGAGGATCTTTTCCTTATTTGGGATGCATCTATTTTACTTTTTGAAGTATTTATTAGCTATTTGCATACAAGTACCTTTCTAAGGTTTAAATATAATATTAACTATCTAAGTATATAATTTCTTGATATAAAAATATTTAAGCAGTTAGATGGTACAATTGGTACTACTTTATTTAAGAAAACTGTAAAGAAAAACACTTATCTTCATAGAAGTAGTATGCACCATTCACATATATTTACAAATATAGTTAAAAACCAAACTAAACATATTATTTGACTTAGTACTGATAAAGAAATAATGGATACACAGTTACAGGCTATCAATGTAGACTTTCTGGATAGAGGGTATGCAAAAAGTATGGCAACTAAGTTAACTAATGGCATAAAGCAAGAAATTAACAGTAATGACATGTATCCTATCTTTTCAAGTACTCATGCTCAGCAATATAAAAATAGATCTTTGTCTAGGAGAGCCACAAATAATGCTAGTACTTTTAGATGCATTTTTCCATATGATGTGAATACAAATAAGATACAGAATATTATTAAGAAACATTGGAGGATGATAAAACATGTCCCAGCTTTTAAGGATGTATCTCTTGAACATTTGACTTCTGGATATAAGGACCAAACCAACTTGAAACATCAATTATGCTATAAGGAACAGTATCAAGATAAGCATAGTATAATAAACAAAAAGGGCACTTTAAAATGTTATAACTGCCACTTTTGTAAATATATTTATACAGATGTTAGTTTCATTCATCCAGTAAGATCAAAAATATTTTATATAAGAAGTCATGGCACATGTAATACCACAGATATTATTTATATGGCTAGATGCTCTCAGTGTAGTGCAGTTTATATAGGCAAGTATAATAGGAAGTTAAAAGATAGAATATGTGATCACCTTTCAGAGATTAAATGGAAGTTAGAAACTAATGCACTATATAGACACATAAAAAATACAGACTATACACATATATTTAATTTTTTTAATTCTACAAAATATTAGAAAATCTATTAGAGGGGGTGATCTATCTAATTACACTGAATTAATAGAGAATAGATGGATTTTACATGTTAAAGCTTATCAATACACAGGACTAAATGACTATTTTAGCTTAAAACCACTTCTGAAGGATATTAGTAATAAACTGTGATTTTTTTTTTTTACATATTTTTTTAAATTTTTTTATATTAGTATTGAATTTATATGCTTATGCTTCTTTACATGATATATATCTTTAATTGTAATTAATGGAAGTCACATGATGTCAATTAACTCTATTTAAACAATGTTTAAATCTGTATGCAGTTTGTCTGCCTGAAGAAGCCTTGGGAGGTGAAAGTATTGTCTACTAGCGCATTATAATAAAGTAAGCCTTTTTATATGACACCGTGGTACTTGTGTCACTAATTTTTACATAACTTTGTAAGGATACCTCCCTGGATAACACAAACATGTGCATGCAGAGTCAGAAAATTATATTCATTTTATTTATTTATTGATATTTGTTTACAGCAAAGTCCAACTATGCTAAGGTAGCCTTTTTTGGTGGAGGCCCTGGCAGGAAGTCTCGTATATCTTTAAGATAACAATAAAAAAGTATATATACAGTGTGTGTGTGTGTGTGTGTGTGTGTGTGTGTGTGTGTGTGACTGAAAGTTGCAAATTTTTCACCATGTGTATGATGCAATTTACAATCATTTGTTACAAGAATGGCATTAAAATATTTCTAATTGAACAGATTAAGTGAAGAATGTATATGCTATACATACAGTACAGTAGTGCATGTCTTAATTGTTGACTTACAGATAATTGTGGAGCTATTCATATGGGTGCCAAGAAGAATAAAACAGCACTTAAAAAAGTGGAGTTTTCAGTGTGAGTTGTCAATGCCGACACAGAAGAAGGGAAGAAGTTATTAAAGGAACACTTGGGATGCTTGCCTCGTGTGATGTCCGTGAATCAGGTGAGTAGTGAATGAGAGAGGGATAGGGCAGAAATAGATGGGATTTTGATGTTCTATAAATGAGGAGAAGAGATCAGGTGGGAAAAGAAAAAAAAGGGAAGCAGCATCTTCTGGGAGGAATTGAAATGGATCAGAGATTCTAGTGAGAAATGAGAAGGGACTGGATAAACAAAAAGTAGTGTGAAATAAGTTGTGTGGGAGGAAATAGAAAATAGAAAGAGAGGAGCTATTAGGGGAGGACTATATGAAGCAAAGAAAGTAAGAGGGTAGAAATGAATGAGGTTATCCTGGTGTGGAACAGGAGCAGAGTCAGGATTTAGCTAGGAATTCTTTCAGGACATGTTTGAAGGAGTGTAGAGTATGCTTGGACCTAACTTGTAAAGGAATTAAGTTCCAGATTTTGGCAATGCAGTTAGATTAAAGGCTGAGGCATGAAAATTGTTTTGGTTTGTAGATGTTAAGGAGTTTTAGACTTCAGAGTTTTGTTAGGTAGATAACTTTGTAGTATGGTACTGAGAACCGGACATTGTGAGTTTCAACTAGTAGAGCATAAGTTATGTGGTAAGATAGTTCTGGCTAGTTTAAACCTTTGAGTGCTGAACAATTATTAGTTGACATGGTTTGAACCTTGTAACTTTGTTATAGCATTGTAGCTTTGTTTTTAGAAAGGCCTGAAGATCTGTGAGGATGGGTGCACCATATAGAAGTGAAGATACGAGATAATTGGTGGCTAGACTTAGTTTAGTGGATTTTTTGCAAGGACATTCTTAGATCTGTTTAATAATCCAAATTGCTGCTGTGTTTTTATACTGCTTTGAATATGAAGATCATACTTGAGGTTAACATCTATTATTATTCTTAAGAGTTGTGTGTGGTTGACTACTTCAGTGTCACTGTTGTTCAGGGAGGAAATTTTGAAATTAGTTTTGCTTTGATTGTGTAATTTAGTAAAGAAGAGCAGAAGCTTAGTTTTTTTGGGACTAGAAATAGTTAAGAGTTACAGAGTTTTCAGACTTGTGTGATGTCTTGGAGATATGTTAGGCTGTCTGAAGAGCATTTGAGAGTAGAATCATCTGCATATTCTGTGAGAGTAACCTGTAGTGAGCATATATGAAGATTATTAGTGGAGATATTAAATAGGACCATAAATAGAACCATTTAGTACCCTAGAAGAGACGGGTAGGTAGGAGGAGAAGGTGGAATGCCATTTAACAAATTGGTATCTATCAGATAAATAGTTGGTGAACCATTGGAGAGTGGATTGTGCTAGATCTAGAGAAGACATTTGTGATAGTAGTTTACAGTGAGGTACTGTACTGAAGGATTCAGACATGTCTCAGAACAGGGAGGAGACAAAATTACCTTTATCCCTGCCTTTATCAATAAAGTGTGTAAAGGATAGTAGAGCAGTAGTTGCACTATGTCCAGAGTGGAAACCATGTTGCGTGGAGTTATTCTTTTAAGGGGTATTGAAGTAGTCATTTATGTACACATGTTTCCAATATTTTTGAGAGAGAATTGCTAGAGGTCTAAAATTATTTAGTTACATGGAATTACTGCTTTTGCAATATAGTATAATATAATATTTTTTCCAGAAAGAGGGTACATATGATTCTTGGACTGACTGGTTTATAATGATGAAGACTGGGTAGGCTGTGGCATTGGTGGCAAACTTAATGTATTCATCTTGGAGATTATCTGCACAGACTGAACATAGTTTGATTTTGTTTAGTAGTATTCTTAAGTTGAAAGTAGGGGTTTTAAGGTAATACAGAATGGATTAGTACTAAAGGCTAGTAGATTGTCTGTGATCAGAGAGTCCTCAGTGAGTGCGGCTATGCTTTCAACAAATATTGGTTAAACTGGTTGGAAGTTTCTAGTGGTGAGCTATTTGGAGCATACCTCTCAACTGTGCTGAATTCCTCTGCATTTAACGATTTTGAGGTCTAAATAATGGGGTTCCACAAATTTCTGATTGGCCCCCTCTATTCCCGATTATTTCCCGGCCTTTTTTTTATTTTTTTCTGTCCGCAAATTCTGCTGATGTCATCATGTACATGATAACATTAGCATCATGAGCAGCCTGCCAGCCTGTCGGAATTTGGCTGAGGGCTCGAGGGTTGCTGACTCATTGTTTTTTTGTTTATGTTTGGGCAACAGCAATGTGTGTCTCAGATTTCAGGTGCAGCAGCACTCAGCAGCTATCCTAAGAGGCAAGTCACAAATTAGAGCAGCCAGACTGAGACAGCAGGAGAGTCAGTCAGTTAGTGTCTGATATTTACATTACAGCTTACAGTCAGTGCTATTCGGCAAGGCTAGAAGGTAATTTTAATTAACTAGTAGCATTGTGTTAGCGCAAGTAGACCATTAGTGCTTTTTGGTGGATGCATTTTTGTTTGCAAAACACTGTGATACAAACTCATATTTGTTTATAGTTCAGAAAGACTTCCTTGTTTAGTTTAATTCAAAGCAATAGCTAAACAGAAACACTGTGAAACTGTAATGCTTTCTTCATTTACATTGTAAAAACGTTCAATAAAAGCCAAAAAGTAGGGTAGATTTCTTGATAGCAATGCTGCCATTACTGTTTTGCTGCATTTATTGATGAGAACAGGTCTGCTGCATACAGAGTATGTGTTGAATTGTTCTTTCTTTGCATATAATTGAAGTGTTTGCTGCTGCATACAGTGTGTGTGTTGATTTCTTTGCATATAACTGCTGCCGTTAGCTGCATATAACTGCTGCTGTTATTGTTTTGCTATTTCTGCATATAAGTGCTGCCATTACTGTTTTCTGCATTTATTGATGAGAATGGGTCTGCATACTGAGTGTGTGTTGAATTATTCTTTCTTTGCATATAGTTGAATGCATACAGGACCATTCAATTCTTTCTGGGTGCACAACTGCATTTGAGAGAACAGGACCATTACTGCTTCTCCATATAACTGCTGCCATTACTGGTTGCTGCATTTATTGATGAGTATGGGACCAATACTAATTTACTGTATTTATTTCTGCATACAGTGTGTGTGTTGAAGTGTTCTTTCGTTGCATATAGTTGAATGCATAAATTGCATTACCAATTACTGTTGTTGCATATATAGAGAGAGAGAGAGTATGTGTGTGTGTGTGTGTGTGTGTGTGTGTGTGTGTGTGTGTGTGTGTGTGTGTGTGTGTGTGTGTGTGTGTGTGTGTGTGTGTGTGTGTGTGTGTGAGACTGTTTGGCCCATACATTTGGTCTGTTCCTCTTAAAATTTGGATGGTGCAGTGGTAGTGTTGTTGCCTCACAGCAAGAGGTTTTCTGGCTTAATTCTCAGCTGATGTGCCTTCTATGTGGAGTCTGCATCTCCTCCCTGCATTTGTGAGGGTTTCCTCCCATGATACAAAGACATGTGTCTGGAGCATTTCTCCCTGGGCCTCTGCTACAAATTGTCTTTGTTCCAAGTTGGACTTTCCCAATAAACAAATAATAAAATAAAATTTGTGGCTTTCTGGCAAATCAGTGAGAAATAAATTCACTAAATAATGATAGACATTTAAGTTTCAGTCTTCCTATCTTTCAAGAAACACATGGTAACACAACATTTTATTCTAGCAACTTTCTAAGATTATACAAGCAATGTTTAAAATGTGTCCCCAATTTTGGGCCTTTGCCCAGCCCAATAAATTTTGTCTTTTTCCTGATTTCTTGTGCTGCACAGCTCTTTAAGGAAAGAAAAATTTAGCACTGTTTATGCAAAGTCTACTTGCAATGTTAGTAGCACAACAGGTAGTATACTTGCTTTAGCTGCAGAAGACTGTGGATTCTCCTCCCACAGCATGTAGACAGATTGCTGATACTGTACTGTGTCGTACTTTTAAAGAGTTTGGCAGAGATACCTAGTAACTATGAACCTGTTATCAGTTTGCCATCCATTCCCTATTGCAATATTACTAGCGTATATTTTTTTTAGTGTAACATAGGCAATTTATTCTTTAAGAGCATCAGGCGCTTTACTTGTAGATGAAACAATGAAATATAAAGTTGTTTGCTAGCAGCAACCTCTTCATTAGTTACAAATCTCTTTAATGTGGAATTATTTAGATGACTTTTACTTCTGCAGAGATTGTGCATATTTACTGATACTGGTGGACTGTAGAAGTTTGAGTAGACTTTTATGATGGAAGTGTTCTGAATTGGGCAGTTTTGTCATTATTGGTTCATGCATTTTGTTTCATTGCTTACCGGAAAAATGTTCAAAACAATTATTTTAAAATGTGCCCTAACAAGTGTGCTGTATTATACAAGGAATATAATTTAATACAGTCAGGAAGGGGAATCAAAGAACACATGTATATTTCATGTGCAAGGGGCCTATGATTTGAAAATAGCCCAAAGGTAATCTTTATCCACCACTGGCCAGATGCATTTTTTTTTTAATGTGGGTTTCAATGCTGTTTCAATGAATGTGAGTTTCAAGGGAAAAGAAGTTTTAATGCTAAATCTATTTTCATTATAAGACTGTATTGCTTTGTTTTGCAGATGTCTATTAGGGTTTGTGCTATAAAATGTAAAATAAAAGTTTTAAATGAAATCCAGATAATCATTGTAGAAGTAAAGCAGTATGCACATTACAGTGTTTATTGTAAATGGGATGAAATAGCCAAGTAATGGGATATTGGAATGTCTGCACATAGACTCTGGGGCCATATTTTGGTTGTCTGTCCTTCAGTTTGCATTTGAAACTTGGTATCCCATAATTCCATTGGAGTGGGTGGGGTTGTATAATTATGTATACACATTTTATGTTAATCAGCATACAGATTTGTCCTATTTTTCATGGGCCTTTGTCCAGATTTTTGATGTTTCCAGGTTGAGAGGTATGACTTTGAGATTGGTTAGGTATTTTTTTTCTTTTTTTTTTAGTTCCAGGATGTACCTTTTCTTTGAAAGCTGACCAAATATTGGGCAATTGTATTGTGGGTTATTTGTAAGGCTATCGTAGAATTGTCTTTTATTGTGAACTATTTTTTTCTGTGTTTTTGCAAGTTTTATTTTTAAGTTTTGCAGGTTTTAGGATAACTTTTATTTTTGTCATTTCCTCCTTGCCTTGTCTCTGTCTAACATAAGAGTACTTTCTTTTATTGTAGCACCACGGTGCAAGATTGGTCTTTATACAAGTCTTCCTTGCTCTGTTTCATAGTATCTTGAACTACTATAGGTGTTGCACAGTGTCACAAAATGTCTATAAAGAGTGCATTGTTTTTGTTTTTATAAAATGCATTCATCAGGTAATCCCACAGAACATGTGTCCCTTTTCAAGATGGACTGGGAAAACTGGTCAAGAGACTTGCATAGAGTCGCACAGTAGACAAATGGAGGCAGAGGGAATCAAACCCTGTACCTTTACATTAAAATAACACTTTACTGTCTTCATCCACCATTAAGAGGCTTGCTTCTGATTTGTAATTTAAATATTAAAGAGAATGTAATTGAAAGGGTTGAAACAATTCTTCTACCACAAGTGCAAAAAGAAAAATATAAAACTATCCAGAGACCCACGGCAGGGCTAGCCATGCAGCGGTTTAAACCTCGGCTGTAGATGATTGTCACTGTTGAAGTGACACCCTGACCCCATGTGCAAAAATGGAAAAAGGGGTTGAGGATGGATGGATAAAACTCTCCAGGGAATAAAACAACACAAACTTAAAAAGAAATAAGTTAAATAAAAAACAAAATTGCTGTCCTTAATTTCAAAATACTATAAATACCAGTTCAAAAGCTGATTGCTATACTGCTTCCTGCTAATACCTTCCAATGAAAGACATATTCCTGGATTTCATAATTTGAATATTGCAGTGTGTGTGATTAGGGTGTTGGAGAAAAGCCTTGTTACACTTCTAAAGTCTATAGTTAAGTAGAAAACTCTTGAGGGGACAGTGGAATATCCAACTAAGTAGATATCATATTCAGGGAATAAAAATAAAATTGTGAAATTACTTGAGTTTATTTTTTTTCACATCTCAGAGTACTGTGGTACAGAATGTGACCATCACTTCAAAACTCACCGAATATGCTGTGCTTTGCCTGTACTAATACAAGAAGCCTTACTTATGACTGCTTGATTTGAATATTACAAGGAAGATGACAGGAGGGAAACAGCTTATGCTTTTGGTGTGTGGGGGAAACCAGAACCCCTAAGTTCAATAAAATAATGTGGTTTCACTTGAATGGAATAAAAGAAGTTAATGTTGTTAGTCATAAACTGCTATTGTGAATTTATTGCTCAATTTTCCCAAAGGATATGACTTGCTTTTTGTTTAATATGTTAATATTCATTGACTTGGTTGCTTTCCTCACAGTGCTAGCAATCATATTTAAATTCTGAATAACTCCATCTGAGTAATTTCTCGTGTAAAGAAGAGGAATGGTAATACAACGTCATCAGTGAAGACTTCCTACAAATTACATATGATACACTAGGGAAAGTCAAGGGGCTGTGATAGTAAAACACTGCTATTGTGTCTGTCAGAAAATATCTGATGAAAGTAAATAACTACTTCAAATTTTACCTGGTCTCTGAGTCATTGAATGCAATAGCATCTGTTAAGCAGCATCACTGAGTCTGTTACAGTTGATGTAAACTTCCAATACACTTTCTATATGGTAGGATTTCTGTTTTAGCAGTTTAGGCTTATCTCGCTTTAACAATGAATTATGCTATTTGTCAGATGCAGGATGTAGAACACAGCATGTGTTGTAACTTTAAGAAGCATTTCCAAGTGTAAGCACGTTCCTATAAATCATGAGCACGTGCAGGCAGCAGTGCCATTTTGAGAGAATAGCCAGAGTGTTAACATGTATGAGTGCGGTAATCAGTCTTTTTATAAGCTTAAGTTACTAAGCCTCAATCCTGACGTGTTTGTATATAATAAAGCTGTTTGAACTGAACCCACAACTGTTCATCTGTTTTACCCTGATTGGACGAGCAACACAGGAGAAGAACAATAACATTATCAGTCAGTGCCACATTCTGATCAACTGCTTGATTTTAAGCTCATTAAGAAGGTCAGATGCATGGAGAGAAATGTAGAGCAGGTGGTACAGCTTATTTTTTTAAACTTATCCAGATATGGAGTATTCATATTTGGAAACGGCTGTCTTAGATACTATTTACAAACAGAAAAAAAGGAAAGAAGCATAAGTACATATATGGTTATATCGTAGTCTTTATACCCACATGGAGACTGTAAGCTTCTAAGATTAAATACATAAAAGGTATGCAAATATGATTTGATTGCAATGAAATTCAGCAGTCACGCATTAAAGGAAGCATGATTTTTATATCTTTAGAACAGAAGCACAACAGGTGTTTATGTGCTGCTTGCTTGCAGCTCTCCTGTTGGCTGCCACTTACTCACTGAGCAAATAGCCTGATCCTGCTGCACCCATACCATACAAATTATACCTGCCCAGAATCCTAACTTGAGTGCTAAAAAGTTCCACTCGCTTTCTAAGTCTATTCCAACCCTTGCATCATAACTATAAAAGTCCCACTCTCTCTCTAACTCTAATTCCAACCTTGCTCCAAAAATCTAAAACTTTCAGTTACTTACTAAACTTTATCACAAATATAGCTTCTTAAATCTGAAACTTTCAGTTGCTCCCTGACCTTAATCCCAAACCAAGCACCCTAAGACTTAAACTCCCATTCAGTCCCTAATCGAATCATATAACTCACTCCCTAACTCTAATCTTATAACTCACTCTCTAACCCTAAATCTCCCAGTCATTCTCCATCACAGTTCTACTTGCTCAGGTTCTTGCAAGTAATAATGCCACTGATGTTATCTGAACTCAAATAGTTGATTGAGCAACAATCCATGCTGGCTAAGTGGGGAAATGAATACCCAGCTGGGACAGCATGGTCTGTGAGCAGTCAGGGTTCCAGCAACTGCACTGCAACCCTCTATGTTGTTATCACATTTTTCAATAAGTTGTCCTAATGTATTCCATTTTCTGTAGGTTAATCATTGTAACATGTAGTCTTATAGTTGAAAATTCTTTGTCGTATAGAGTTGTTAAGAAATTACAGGGGTGTGTCACTTAACATCCTTCTGCATAACGTCCAACCACATATACATCCCAGGTCAAGTACAATCCCAGATCAAGTGCATCATGGCCCCTCAAAACTAGTCATAGTGATAGCAACATGAGGCAAAGGAGGATTATTGAATTGGAAACAAAATTAAAGGTGATTAAACAATATGGAGGTGGTAAAGGAGTGAATCTTATTGCTCATGAGTTAGACATGTCTCACTTGACAATCATGGCCATCCTGAAAAGCAAATTAAAAGTGGCCCAAGCTGTGAAAGGAGCTGCTCCATTGAGAGCTACAAGATTAACTAAAATGTGAGAAGGGCCTATATCTGATATTTTGAAATCATTAATGACATGAACTGAGGAACAGACCCAGAAGCTTATCCCCTCAGTACCATGATGATCACAGCAAAGGCACAGAGCTTGATCCAGATGCTGAAAGAAAACGCAGGACCAGATTATGATGTTCAGTTTAGTCCTAGCTCTGGGTAGTTTAAGTGTTTCAAACAGCAGTTTTCACTACAAAATGTGAAAGTGAGTGGTGAGTCTGCAAGTGTTAATGTGAAGGCTGCAAAAGAATTTGTGGAAATCCTGGATAAGCTTATTGCAGAGGGTGAATATTTCCCCAGCAAATCTTCAATATGGATGAAACCTCCCTATTCCGGAAATGTACACCTGAAAGGACATTCATCCATAAGGAGGCCAAGGTAATGCCAGGTTTTACGACTTTTAAGGATGGGGTAACAGTTTTGTTATTAGGTGATGTTGCAGGCTAAAAGTTGAAACCATTTGTGATGTGGCACAGTGAAACCCCAGGGCTTTCAAGAACATCAATAAGCACACTTTATCTGTGTACTATAGGAGCAATAAGAAGTCATGGATGACACAACAACTGTTCTAGGATGTCCATTCAAATTGTTATACCATTGAAATGAGGAAGTACTGTCAAGAAGATGGTCTACCTTTCAAAATTTTAACGATTGTTGGCAATGCTCCAGGACATCCTCCTTTTATTGGTGATCTCCATCCCAATATCAAAGTTGTCGTCCTTCCTCCAAACATAACCTCTTTAATCCAGCCAGGGATCAAGGGGTTATTGCTGCTTTTAAGGCCTACTACATGAGGAGAGCCTTTGCTCAGGCTATTGATGCAGAGGTTTCAAGGTATCATATAGTGAAAAGTCTAGCTTGGCTAGATTTTTCCTTTAGTTTTTACTGATTAGCTGTTCTGTGTGAACTCGGTACTCATTGTTTTGGATTGTTGGTTGGGTTATTTTGCAGCCACCCAAATGACAATAGACATCAGTTGGGTACGACAACCCTATGTTTCTAAATGTTAGCCAAACATTCCACAGGCTGAAACATGCATGTCCACAGCTAGTGGGGTTTGGTTTTATTGGCCTGAATTTGCCCATAACACAGTTAAAAAGAAAAAAAGTCATGGACATTCAGAAGAAAAAAGTCATGGACATTCAGAAATGCCATATAGCTGAAACACTTTAAGACAGAAGTGGCAAACTTCATGGCACCCATGCTGATGGTCAATAGAGATATGATTGCTGAATCCTATACAATTGCACTTTATAAGCACTAACACGAGTGCATGGATCATGCAATCCCTAACAGAACCAAGATGCTATCCTCCAAAAAAAGGAAGCCAGTCTTTTGTTCCCCTGCTATAAACAAACTCTACAACAGAAGAAAGAAACTGTTGCAAAAAAGAGTAAAATCCCATGATTGGAGGAACTCTGTGGTCAGCCTCAGTAAGAAGCTGAGATCCCTCATAAAATCCTCCAAAGCTAGTTATAAAAACAAAACTGCCACTGATTCTAAAGACAACCACAAAACATTCTATAGCTATATCAAGAATCTCAGTGGCAACACTCAGATCTGCTCTGAGTTACAGCACAATGGCACTAAATATACAGAACCAACTGATATTGCCAACATCCTGGCAGATAGCTTCAGTGCTAACTTTACCCCTCTCTCATCCCCTAAAGGGCCCATCTATATACCAGAATAATGCAAAGATCCTGCAATCACGGCTGCACAGGTAAAAAGCACACTCTCCAAAGCAAAGAACACAGCATCCATGGGACCTGACAACATCCCAGGCCATGTTCTACATAAACTACAGAACGAACTGACACCCCACCTAAGTACCATGTTCAATCATAACCCCACTTCAGGCTTTGTGCCCACCGAATGTTGCACAGCAATGGTTATCCCACTCCACAAAGGGGGAGCCATCACAGACCCCAGGAACTACCACCTCATTAGCCTAATGGGCCTGGTCTGCAAGGCTATGGAGCATATCATCATGGAACTTATAAACAATAACATTGGTACTCTCCAAACTCTGGACCCTACCCAGTTCGGGTTTGTAAAAGACAGATCATGTCTCCTAAACCTGATAGACTTCTTTAAAGCGGTCACCAAAGCCATAGATGAGGGTAAGGTGGTTCACACAGCCTATCTAGATCTCACCAAGGCTTTCGACACTATCCCCCACACTGGAATTATAGACAAACTCACTAAACTAGGTGTAAATCCCTATGTCACAAGATGGGTTGCCAATTGGCTCACTGACAAAACCCACACTGTGAAAGTAGCAGACTCTAAATCCAACTTCAGACCAGTGACAAGTGGAGTACCACAGGGTTCAGTCCTAGGTCCTCTCCTGTTTGGTATCTACTTCTCTGAAGTACAGGCTAACACAGAAGGTCTTTGGCTAAAAAGGTCGCAGATGACTGCAAACTAGGAGCCATAATCAAAACTCCTAATGATGTGGACATCCTACAAAAGAGCCCCACTGAGACAGATGCCTGGTGTTAAAGCCATGGCCTCAAGCTCAATGCCAAAAAGTGCATTGTCATCACTTTTGGTAAAAACTCTGTACCCATGAACTACCACATAGGTGGTAGTCTACTTAACACCGAAAGTGTGATAAGAGACCTTGGGACACAGGTGGACAGTAGTCTCTCCTTTGATAATCATATCGCCAAAGTGGTCAGGAAATACTTCTACGTGGCACACCTCATCACAAAAGGTTTCTCATCCAGGAAAAAAGAGGTCATTGTTCCCCTCTTCTCATCACTCATTAGACCCATTATAGAGTACAACACCCCTTTTAGTATGTACCTCACAAGACATCTACAACAACTGGAAAGGCCACAGAAATACCTCACAAAGAGGATTACCAGCCTCAAACAGATGCCCTACGTGGACCATCGCAAAAAACTCCAGCTTTACTCTGTCGTATATCGCCTACTCAGAGGTGACCTCTGCCTAAAATACAAAGCTATGTCAAACCCAGAGCTGTTGGACATGCTCCATGTAAAGAAACCCCAATCCCTCTGAGCTACACATTCTAGGGACCTAAGCCTTGTTACCACAATAAAAAGAACATGTTGGAGGGATAGATTCCTGTCCCAGAGACTTCCCATACTCTGGAACAAACTACCTGTCTGTATCAAACAAAGCTCCTCATTAGCACTCTTCAAGAAAAATCTTGATGACTGGATGGGAGATAGGAAATTCACCCCGGGGTCATTTCTGTGGCTCTGCTTGACAGGGGTACAGGAAAATAATTTTTTTGGGGTGGGAAAATCCAGGGTACCATTTGGCTAGGCTTATATAGGCCCTAGGGCCAATAGCCTAGTACCTACCTATGAGCCTATGAACCTATGAACGTATTCTCCTTACGGGGTCATTTGTATATATCCCATGTTAACTCTAATTTTTGGTGATGAGGAATTGACATAGGTAGTTGAAACTGAGACTATTCTAGTAGGGCAAAATGTGGAAATGGAGAGCAGTGATGATGATGTGGATGTTCCTGATCCTGTGTAACTTGTGTATGATATAAGAAAGTTTAAGGTGTGTGGTACTGTATAAGAATAAGAAAGTTTAAAAGAAAAAATTTGAAAAAAATTTAAAAAATACAAATAAAGTTTACAAACTAGGGTTAGTTTAATTTACTGTAGTGAACAGTCAGTTCATTATCATCTTTGTATACTTACCCAACACTACATTATCCCTGCAAGTTTCATGCACAGAACCTATCAAGGATGCTAAGCAACACACACCTTTAATGAATTTCATAAAAGGGGGAAACTCTGACATGTTCCAGTTCTTCATAACAGTCTTCCTTGCTAGTGTTAAACATGAAAGAGGTGTCTTTGGGCTGTATTTATACACCATTAAATATTACCTCTCTTTCATGTAAAAAGGTTTGTCATCATCAGGAAGAAGAATGGGGGTTGGTCACATTAATCATGTATATGAGCTTCTTACAAGCAGGCACTGTAAACCTTTTTGCTATACAAGAGAGGATTAGCCTTTTATAATGTTATCTCCCATAAAAATGGACACAGCCTCTCATATTACATGTGATACAAGCATTGATAAGGACAAGTCAGAATGGAAAATGTTCTGTAATAAAGCTTTCATAATTGGCTCCGATGAACATGAGCCCCTCAGATGTAGACACAGCCTCTCACATTACATGCATTCCAAAACAAGCTAATAAAGTCTGGTGATAGCCATGTAAAAGCAGGAATTTTTAAATGATAAAAGTATGACCCACTCTATTAGATGGATCTGATGAAGCTCAGGCAAAAGTGTTTTCTTCTATAATGGTAGCTCATTGTGTGTTGTCATGTTATGTTTGTTACAAATAAAAACTTTTAACTAAGAATGAGGTTCCACAGGCTGCTGAGCTGTTAAGCCCTCACGGTTCTTTCAGGAATATTCAAATAAGGGACTAACCTCTAAGCTTTGGGATTGGCTCCTTTTTATCCATCTCCCAGATTTTCTTCTAGTCAGCTCTCTTGTCTCACTCTTTTCTGTAACTGCCTTTAAAAACTGACCTGCTGAATGTAATGTACACTTGTACATCTACCTACTTAACTGAATAAACTATTTGAAACTTCAACAAGGTGTATTTATTCTTCCTACAGGGAAGGTATCAGAGAAAGAGAGAGAAAGTCTTTTAGATCTGCTAGCTAAAGTGATTTTCTCTGGACTAATCATTTTTACTGTGTTTCTAATGAGAATAACTGGGATCTGTTTCTAATGAGAATAACTGGGGTCATGCCAGAGATAATTTGATGGGACCCATGTATGGGATAAAACATCTAGGATCTGCCTCTTTCCATTGGTAGTATGGGGGTAGTCCTGGGGTAAATTTTTTGTTTGCCATCCATAGATCTAAGGTATGCTTGAATATGGACAGGGATGAACTTTGTTTTATGTGGATGTGGAGTCTGTTTCACAGTAGCGCTATCCTCTGAGAGATATACCTATCCCTCCAAACCATTTTGTTGACATTGTAGAAGAGGTTTAGGTCCCTAGACAGAGTATTTCTGATGCCCTTTGACTTGCTGATGTGCAGTAAATCCATCAGTATTTGGTAAAAGGATGCCTTGTATGCCAGACACAGGTCACTTTTTAGCAGTCTATGTGATACAGAGTATAATGACAGGGCTTTGAGTCAGTCCATGTAAGACACATTGTTTTATAATACATACAGTATTTAAAACAATCCAAACAACAGCATAAAGCACATCAAACTCCCAACCACCAAGGAACAATATGGGAGCAAAAACTTCATTAGGAATTAACACAGAAGTAAGCAAAACACTTTCATGCATTCCATTATACATTCAATTATATTATGTTATTAGGGTTAATGAAAATATCAATGTATTGCATACCCAGTCTCAAAAGTCAAAATATTAAATGCATTATAATGTCAGTATTATTAACACATAATAAAAATAGCAATATCCAGTCAGAGGTTTCAAACATTTGATATTAATAGTTTCATGTATCCTTGGATTTTTATTCGCATTTAACAATAATTGCCATTACAATTCTTTAACCTTCCAAACATTATTTAAATCACTTTTCCTTGTGTCGTGGAATACCTGTTACACTTTAAACAATAGGAATTGTTGTAACTGGTACAAACAATAGAATGCTTACATGATGCATTAGCTGCATCTTTTCTTCTTAAACTGTACAAATGTTTACTTCTGTTTTCAGTTCTGATGAAGTTCTTGTTCAATGTAGGAACAAAAGCATACAACAGGGATTACATTGCTTGCTCCCATATTGTTCCTTGGTGTTTTAAAGTTATTTAGTATATATTATTTCAAATAATTCCGAAAAGCAACATTTGGCATGGTAGTACTCTTTCACCTTGTGTGGAGATGTGACATCCCGTTTTGCATTTGATGAGACAAAATATATATGCTGAGACTCTAGCCCTATTCTGTGATAAGAGGAAGACTGCAGCCATGGCATGGAGAGGGGTGCCCTAGTACAGCTGTGAAACCTGAAACTGACAGCCAATATTTTTAAATTGCTGAACTGCCAGGGTGACTCACACAGTTCTGTCCATGCCAGCTGATCCTTTTTGATCAAGAACTGTTAGTTAAACACAGATGAGAATGGACAACAACATAACCCTATAACACTTAGCTATTAACAACCCTCAGTGAAATAATCTCTCCATCAAGTGGCATAGCATCCACAGAACTATCTAATCCTCTCTGAATAGTCTCACCCTGCTTACATGAACAAACACATATTAGCTGCTCTGTATGTTATCCTTCATGGAAATACCATTTTCTATGCAGACCACGATAGCCAACTTCATCACAAAAATGTGTTTGTCATAGCTACTTGAGTACTTATGCCTACTCCATACTTCCAACAACAGGAAAGTAATGGAAAATATGATAAATACATAAATAGGCCTATAACCTATAATCTAACCTATAACCAGTCTGACCCCCACTTCCTCGGCTCGCTCTCTCACGCCAACAATATGTCAAGCTAGTGTTCTTCATATAATGTGTCACCCAATCCTTTTTACTCCTGGTGATGTGTTACTTTAATATGTAAGATTTATTTATTGTTTATTTATTTATTGACATTTGTTTACTAGGAAAATCCGGCTGGGTAATAAATACCCATTTTCAGAGGAGGCCCAGGGAGAAAAGCTCCACAGAGTTAAACAATATCAAATAAAGCAGTAGTGCAGATGTAATTAAAAAAAAGAATAGATACATACAGTTTGACAGTGGAATACATAGGATACAATAACACATGAGGACAAACCAGTGATGTAATAATAAAACAAAATATGAAAAAAATGACAAGTATGGCAATCAGTATATACAGAAGTATTGGAAGTCCAGTCTAGTCCAGTCTATTATGCTACATAAAATATTTAAAAAAGGATATACGGATACAAGGAGAGAGGAGGGCGGGTGTTGAAAGATCCGGATAGATATCATGATGAGCGGTTAGTATGAATGTAACATTTTTGTTGAGGTAGATCATACAGTTGAGGCACATGGGCATAGCCATAAGTTAGTAAGAAATTCTTTTAGAGAAGACTTAAATACATGGAGGATATATACAGTTCTGATTGAATATGGCATAGAATTCCATAGATTGACTATGTAGTCTGAGTATAGACTTTGTCCTATACTTTTTTTTTGGTTTCTAGATTTCAAGCAGGTTTTTGTCTTGAGAATGCAGAGGGTAATTTGGGGAGATAGTGAAGTACCGAGGAGAGAGAAGAGAAGGTAGAGAGATTATACAGTATTTTATGGGTTAGAAGAAGTTGTGTATGGGTTACTTGATGTGGGAGTTCTAACCAGTTGAGAGCATGTAATGCAGAGCAATGTTGAGCTTTATGTGGCAGGTTAGCTGCAAATCTAGCTGTCTTTTTATAGCATTGCTCCAGTTGTGATACAAGAGAAATCTGGATGTTAGTCAAAATAGGTGAGTCACAGAGAAGAGAGAGTAAAAGATAAGAGTTAACTAGGGTGATTCTACTAGGACTAGGAGTAAGGATTTTTTTGCTCTATATAGCAGTCCTAGCTTTTGATGAGTGTTTTGACACAGTTTTGTATGTGAAGATCAAACTTTAAGTTGTCATCTATGGTGACACTAAGCAATTTGGTATATATAGCTACTTCAATAGCGTTAATGTTAAGAGAAGTAATGCGGAAGTTACTTTCAGCATTGGCATGGGACTTAAGAAACAACAGTAGTAGTTTAGTCTTTTGGGGATTGAGTAAATGTTGGTTTGGATGTAGCCACAGTTCGACTGAGTTGAAGGCATTTCATGTCATGGATTGTAGTTGTAATGGGTTGGCAGATGAGCAGATGAGAAGTGAGTCATTTGCATACTGAATAAGGCAAGCTTGCTGAAGATGAAGTGTATAGGTTATTGATGAAAATGTTAAATAGCACTGGACTGAGAGTAGAAGCTGGAGGAATACCTGAATTAGGTAGGAGAAAAGGAGAGATACAGAAGGAGCCATTTGACAGACTGATATCTTTCAGATAGGTAGTTAGAGAACCATAGAAGAGTCAGTTTGCAAAGGCCTAGAGAGAACATTTCAGTCAGAAGTTTCTAATGTAACATTATGTCAAAGCCTTTTTTAGAGAGCTAGAAAAAAAAAACAGAAGAGATAAACTTTTATTGGTCTGTAGCCTTATTAATGGTGTTGGAAAAGTTGAGGGGAGCTTTAGTGGTACTATGGCCTGGGTGGAAAAAAATGTTGTTTTGGTACTGAAGGAGTTGTTTATGAATACACTTTTCCAGGATGGTATTTGTCGTTAAAGTTAGAGATTTCAAAACAGTTATCTGCTTTATGGATGGGAATAAAAAATATTTTTTTCCAAAGGGCAGAAGCATGCTGTTGTTCTTCTTTCGGCTTTTCCCGGTTAGGGGTCGCCACAGCGGAACTCCGGTCCGCTAATGATCGGCAGTAAATTTTTTACGGGTGCCGAGGTGCCAGCTCGACGCCCAACCTTCTACGAAGGCACAAAAGGGCAGAAACATAAGAGTCTTAAATAGATCTCTTGATGGGAATTGAGACTGGGTATGTAAAAGAGTCTGCAGAGAGCTTAAGGTACTCAGCAGAGAGATCATTACAGCAGAAGGAAAACAGGGTTTCAGTTTCTTTAGTAGCTGTCTAACATACAATGTGAAGACAGGTTGGATATTTAAAGCAAGGATGTTAGGGCACTAAGGGCAGTAGAGTTTTGTGGTTGATAAAATGGTTGTGGAGAACTTGAAGTAAGAGAGGCTATGATGATGATGAAAGTGTTAAACTTGGTAGCCATTTTGGAGAGGGATAAGTCCAGGCAGGGGTTTGGTGAGGAAGGAGAGCCAGATTGAAGAATTTTGTTAATTGAGTTCTTTGGGGGTGGGGGGTTGTGATCATCTTGTAGGTCAGTGTAATAATTTTTTTGTCTAAGCAAATTTGCCCCTTGGTGAGGTTATGCAACTCTTTGTACAGATGTAAGATTTGAAGAGTTTTATCTTTCTGCCATTGTTTCCATGCTTTTGCCATGATTTCATGAGAATTCTAGGTGAATGAGTCAGCCAGGGGGTTTTCATTAGTTTTTAGTTTTTTTTATTTCTGGTAGGGGCAAGGGTATTTAAAATACTCATGAATATATTGTTGCATTTGTTAATGGCTTCATTTAGGGGTAGGGTTTTGAGTGGAGACCAGTTAAAGGATTTTAGTAAATTACTGAGGTGTCAACATGAAGGTTAAAAAGATTTTGGGTAGGTATATATTGATTTTTTTGTTAGCTGGTGGGTGATTTCTGTATTGGCAAAAATAGGATGACAGTCACTAAAGGAATCAGGTAGTTACCCTGAGTTAGCATACTTGCTAAGGTCAGAGACAAGTATCCAGTTAAGAATAGAATTTTCAAGATTTCATTTTTTAAGTCTCATACAGGAAAATTAGCTGTCTGAGACCATACAGCTTAAGACTAATAGCTGGAGTGTTAGATGTTGCAGATAACCAATCAGTGTCAATAAGATAATGGCTTCAGTAGTAACATTTGTAGTTATCCAGCAACAAATTTCTTCTAATAAGCTAATATTATTACCTGGTACTTTGTAGAGGACAACTATACATAGCCTCTTATTTTTATTTACATTGAAAAGAGAGATAATAAGTTCTGCATTTTGGAAGATGATAGGTTTGTTTTGATGAGTGAGAAAATTAAGACAGTTATTTAGAGAACTGCAACACCTCTCCCTTTTCATGTAGTCTGTCACATCAGAATTATATCGTAGCCAGGGGATATAATTTCAGAATTTTTGAGTTTAATTTCTCCAAGTCTTTTGGGTTTCTAATACCATGACAGAAATTAACACCATTCCTAAGTCAGCATTTAATTAAAGTTCTCGAAATTAGTATTGTTTCAATTTTTGATGTTAGCCGAAAGTGTTCTTCACAACACCTGCCAATAACTGACTCCTTCTGCAGTTCATATGAAGTTATATGTAATTGTAGCATATTTAAATAAGACTGTAGATTCTTTCTTATTAGACCCATTGTCCTACTACTATTGGAAATGTCTGGGCATCTTTCTTCCACACCAGTCTTGTTTCTGCCTGCAAATCCTGATATTTTTGACTATGTGTCTCTCTGTATGTGAGACACTGTAATTGCAAAGTGTAGCAATTTCACTGATTAATGCTACTTTTGTCTTTTTTTCATGGAATACTATATCTGTTTTTTCCTGCTTCTGTTTTTTTTTTGAATTGCTGGTAATAGGTGATCAAATATGATGTATAGCTTTGTGGTTCATGTTTCCAATGCATCTCAGTTGCATCTATACTGTAGTGTTTGTACAATCCCTAATGCAACAATCTTGCCATGGGTCTATATTAGAACACCGAATAGTCTAAATATCGAACAGCCTTAAGGCTGAAAATGCTGGACCTCAAACTTGCTATTGCCCCCCCCCCCACTAATTATATATACCAACTCCGAGATCACACTACAGTGAGGAAAGTGCAAATATTCCCGATCTTCACTCTACCACAACCTCACTATAACAATTCGCTGAACGGCATTTTCACTGTAAAATGCCATTCGATGAACTGACTCTTCAATCATGTAATATAGACCGTCTTCCAACATTATTGTGCCTTTCAGTGCCTTTCAATGTTCAGGTCCTCTGTCATGAGTTTTTCTCACCCAGCAACAAGGTGTGCAACGGTTGCCAATTTGTTTTTACAGAACCTACATTTGTATGCTTCTTCCACATGTTTAATGGACTTTGTAAACCAATATATACTTAAGTCCACTATCCTGGGCTGCCATTATCAACCTTTCATCCTTTGGTTTCAGCTCACCTCTCCTTAACCATTCCTGCATCAAATCCTGATCAACATATGGTTGTTCCAGGAGATCTCTATACTTGCCACTCTATGGCTTTTCCACATTCTTTCCTTCTCATCTGATCATCTCCTTGTATTCTTTTTTTTGTGTGTTTTTTGGCACATTCAGTTGCTGTCTGATTTTTATCAATTTATGGTTTTATTTCCATTCCTGCTTGCAAACCTGACTGCTTTTGCTAAACTAAGCAGAGAGATCATCTTAGACTTCATGTTTTAAAACTTTCAGTATGGTTTGATCTGATGTTGTCACAGATATGTATGCAGTCCCATGATTATAGATCTATACATGTAATCAGTTTTGAGAAGGCCCATACCCCCTTCAGAGTGAGGGATATATAATATTGGTATACACTGATTTTTATATATCATTTGATGAGCATGAAGCATTTTACTCATTTTTCTGTCCAAATGATTCAAACCGTTTGGGGCTAGTCACACCAAAACTGTAAGTTAAAAGAGGGAGAATAAATTGGTTTATAGCTTGCACTATGTTTCTAGATATCAGGGTTTTTTTCAATACTAGTTTTAGTCATGTGAAGTATTCCTTACTGAGTTTTACTCAAATTTGTTCATGTTTTTTGCTGATCCTTCACCAGTTCCTAAATATTTATACATTTCTTCCTGCTCAAGTTCCTTTATATTAAATTCCTGTCCTAGATTTATTTTTTTCTTGGAACTGTAACTTTCCTGCTTTAAACATTACTTTTTGCACATTTATCAAGACCAAATGCCATTCTTATATCATCTGAGAAAGTTTTAACCACTTGCAGTTGTGCTTTCAACTTGTCATCTGATGAACTACATAATTTTAAGCCATCCACAAAAGTAGATGAGAAATCTTTAAGTAAGTTTGCCTTCTGGGAGCCAAATTATAACTAAGATCTAATCTGTCAATTAAAAGGCTTAATGGTTTAATGGCAGACATAACAAAAGCAGTGATAAAGAATCCCCCTGGAAAATTTCCCTTTGATTTTTTTATCCTTGTGAATCTTTTCTGTTGGGTTTTAGCCATGTGTTGGTAATGACAGTAATATCTGGTGACTACTGAAGAACCCAAGTTTGTTGGTTTGTAACTTTTTTAAAATACCGTGAATGACAACAGTGGTAAGAACTTCTTTTGTAGGTATTGTACAGGCATTAGGGGCAGAGGAGGGTGGAATGTATGAGTATGAGGGGCCAGGGCTGGGATGAATGTTACCACAAAGAATGATTTTAGAGAAGAGCAGATTGGGATTAGATCATTTTCTTTAAAATGAACTGAATGGTTAGATGTTTTGTATTTGAGAAGGTGAATAGATTGGACATTAAATAAATTTGAGGGAAAAGATATGAAGGAGGGTTTAGCCTGAATGTAGGTAGGGTGGCTAGTAGTGTGTGAGTATGAATAAAGTGTGAGAGTACCATGGTAACTAATAAGGTGACATCAAATGAATATTAGAGATGTGGAGAAGCACAAGTATTACATGGTAGATAGAAAGGTCTATGGAGGATTTAAGGGGAGATTATAGTTGAATGAAAAGGAAAAGATGTTAAAGGAGAAGGGAGGAAGGGAAAGATGAGAGTGGAATTGGTGTATTGGGCATTCCAGGCAGAGTGGCTCCTTACTATAGGGATGGAGAAAGATAAGACCTTTATAGAGTATAGTCAGAGAAATGTAAAATAAAGCATGATGTAGTGGGGTGAAATTGTGAATTAGAGGAAGTATTAGGAAGATAATAATTGAGTGACTGATGTGTATAATGAAAGATTTATGTGCATTACATTTTGGGTTGACATTTGAAAGGAAGGAAGACATGAATTTTGTAAATGGGGAAAAGGAGAATAAAAAGTATAGACTAAAATATTAGGACATTACAGGATACTAAACAAGGAGCAGTAGAGAAGAAGAAGTGCAGAGGTAAGGTGACATAAGACTGTAAAGCATTTGGATAAATGCTATTGAATAATAATGTAGTATTAGGGACTGATTAGGCTAGTAGGAAGAGAAGAGGATAGGAAAGAGGAAGGCCAGGGGATATGTGCAGTATAAATTTAGATAAGGAGGGTGGGTGGGAATTCGAGGTAATGTGCCTGAGTATAGCAGGGGTGAACAGATAGATGGAGGTATTAGCCCAAGAAAAACAATCAATGACAACGGAGGTAAGGGAAGGTTTAAATATAAGTGTTAGTGAATTTGTTAATATAATGTGAGAAACTCAACAGGACAATGTAGCACAGAATGTTTTAAAAAGTTGCTCATGGGACAGAAAGCCATACATTAATGCCAGGACAAGCTGCTAATGGGTAAGATAGCCATAGATATCAAGATATAATGTCTTTAAGAAACCTGAAATTCATTAGCACATTAAGTGTCATGTTCCTTTAGAAGAAGCACTGTCTGCAAGTTCAGTGGTACAGATGGTATTAGCAGGTTAAATAGTGGAACCCAGAGATGTCAGTCTGTATATATATATATATATATGTATATATATATATATATATATATATATATATATATATATATATATATATATATATATATATATATATATATATATATATATATATATATATATATATATATATAGTTTGCAGTCATAAGGTCTAATGCTAAATGGTCAAAAATGAATTGTTTAAAATCAATATATTGACTAATTAAAAAGTTGAAATAAAATTAGTATAAACTCAAAATATCGAAAATGTCAAATTTGCCCATTTCTGCACTGTAGTGCAATCTCTGAGTTGGTATATTTAAGTAGTGGTGTGGGGGCACAGCCCCCCACATGAGGAGTGCAGCCTCCCTGCAAAATAGTTGAGGTGATCTAATTCCTTCTTCAATGAAATGATTTTAGACATTTTGATCTTTCAATGTTTTGGGTTTAGATGTTATTTTTCAATTTTTCAATCAAATGAACATTAGACATTATGGCATTAGACTATATGTAGGTAAACCTATATATATGTGTGTGTTTGTATATATATATATATATATATATATATATATATATATATATATATATATATATATATATATATATATATCATCCATACTGAAATATCTTTTGAAGGCTACAAGTCCTCCAAGTGGAAGAAAGATAATTTTATGCAGAATGATGTAGAAAGACAGGAAACAAATGACTTTCAATACTAAGCAGAAGGGGCAATCTTACAAGCCTGGTAGCACCCAAAAGGTATTCATTATAGTGTCCATACTGAAAAATGTTTTTTTGCAGGCTGCAAATCCTCTTAGTGGAATAAAGATAATTTTATGCAGAATGATGCAGAAATACAAGGAAACTGATGACTTTTGATACTCAGTGGAAGGGACAATATTGCAAGACTATTGGCACCCAAAGGTGTCAGTCTATATATTGTCCACACTGCAAAATATTTTTTGCAGCCTGCAAACCCTCCTAGTGGAAGAAAGATAATTTATAAGGGACAATCATAATTCTATCACAGCTTCCTCTAGAACATGAACAGATTGTACCTAAGATATTTTCTGCTCCATTATGTCATCACAAAGCAAAATATAAATTACAGTGCCCCCTCAAAAAAGTACCATTCTACATTCCTATTCTATTACTTAAACTGCACATAATGTAAATGCTCTTCAAAAGAGAGTTAATGTATTCATCCAATTACAATGAACTTATATAAGTTACAAGTATTTGTCATATGTAATACTAAAAATGTTATTTACCAAGCCCAGTGCAAAAACAGCAATGCATTTTATGTGGGAAAAGGCAACTCAAAGATAGAGTATGTAAACATTATTCAGAAATTAAGAGGAAAAAATAACCAATGCTCTCTATAAACATATGAGAGAGACTGATAATTGTCATAAATGTCTTTTTTATATATTTGATAACATTAAAATAAATGTCAGAGTTGATGATATATACAATAGAACTGAAATAAATGTAACTGGAAAATCAGACTGAGAGCTGATCAACAACCAGGCATTAAAGTGCAATGTCATATACATTTTTAAATAGCAGTGTCATTTAGAAAGAACATTTTGTTATTTATGTGATGAACTAATTTGTTATTTAAGCACCTGTGTTTCACTGACATTTTATATTCACCTGAAGAAGCATATACTCTGCATGCATCTCAACCTCTTAGCACAAGTAACCTGGACAAATCAAAAAAATGATGGGGGGTGGGCAAAGGCCCAAACATAAGGACACATATTAAATATTGCTTGTATAAACTTAGTAAGTTGCCAGAATAAAGGTGTTCTGTTGGCATGCATTTTCTAAAGGATATAACATTTGAAACTCACATGAATGTCATGATGGATTTCCAAGATCCAACAAAAATTGAGCTGTAAAACAGAAGGAGATTCTGCTTCTTGTTCTTCTGGTAATAAAGACCACAGAGAGACTGTGCCAGTGACCTTTTCCAGTGTTTCAATGGCAAATGCTTGAGAGAGGGGAAAAAAGCACAAGAGTTGACTAGAAGAACTGAAAGTACATTGGAAAGGAAGTAGAGACAAGGTTTGGAAGCGGGAGATGGACAGGAATACAACAAGAAAAGCTAGAGCTGTCAGACTTTCTTGGACTTTGTTAAACTTGTAGGGGACTCTAAAGTATATGCCATACTTCATTTTATTAATGCTCAGAAAAATACTTAGGGGAAGGAAAAATGAGGGAGAAACTTAACTGTAAGTAAAACAATTTTTTCTTAATAGTACTATTTAAATGGTGCATGATTTTCTTTGCATGTTATTAAGCATTTTTTTTCAGTTATTCTTAAGTGTAATGGTGATACTAATGAAAATATGTGCTCCTGTTTTTTTTTCTTTTTATTTCTTTCTCCCTTCTTCTCTCTTTCTCATTGTTCAGTTTTAAGAAATGTAGGAATTGCAATGTAAAGAAAAGATCTCATTAAAAAAGCATGACAAAAGAAAAATTAGTGTGCTTTTTCTCATTCGCATACAATCTGACAAAAAGAAAAGGCTTGGAGAAAATGTTTTCCTGAAAGCATTCAAGAGCTATAAAGATAAGACAAAACCAGACACCACTTAATAGAACCACAGGCTTTAACATGCATCTTAGCATGGACAACCTTTCTTTTAGGTTAGCTTGAGTCTGCGTGTGTTAATTTGGAACATATGCTCCTATTAGGAGGGTTAAACTTCAATATTTGAACATGTACATAGTTTTAGGTGTTATCGTTACATTAATAGTTTTTAGGTGGGGTATTGTGTGTGTGTGTGTGTGTGTGTGTGTGTGTGTGTGTGTGTGTGTGTGTGTGTGTGTGTGTGTGTGTGTGTGTGTGTGTGTGTGTGTGTGTGTGTGTGTGTGTGTGTGTGTGTGTGTGTGTGTGTGTGTGTGCGTGTGCGTGTGTGTGTGTGTGTGTATTTTTGTTTGAGGGTTTTCAATAAAACAAAAAGTTCTGTAAGCTGTGACATGGGCTCAAATGGAAATGACAAGAGACAACTGTATAAAAGATTAACCTGCCAAAGAGTACATGCATGTAACATAAAAGCTGAAACTAGACATATAACAAAAAAATGTTATACATAAAAGGTGGGAATAAATATCTCTCAAGAATATAATGCTTTCTTTACTGTCTTTAAACATTAGTGATCTCAGAGATAAATACAAAAAAGAGTAGTGAACTATTATTAAAAATGTAGACTGAAAATAGCTATGCTACAGGAAATATACTTGGAAAGAAATGAACATGCGAATTTGATAAAGAAAGGTTTTCAGGATGGTTGTTCGGTGTAATAACTGGGGCAAAGGAAGAGAGAAGTACTTATATTAATTACAAGAGGAGCTCCAATAGTAATAGAAGAAAATAAAAAACATAATTATGGTAGATTTGTAGTACTAAGGGTCTACTGGCAAGGGAGGAGGATTACACTGGCATGTATTTATATTCGACTAAAAACTGCTATAATGGAGCTTAAGAAAATTCTGGGAGAAATAATCAGCTTTCACCAAGGAATATTACTTATAGGCGGGGACTGGAATTTGATTTTCAACAGTGAAGATGTGTCGGGGGCTCAGAAGGGAAAATACAACAAAGGAGAGTGGATTTTTAAAGAAACATATGAAAATGTTTGGCATGGAAGATGTGAATTCAGTACTAAGAGTTCTGGTGTGAATTTACATATTATTCCCAAAGATACAAAAACTGGGTTAGGTTAGACAGAATTTAGATTTCACAGGTACATGTGCATTTGATTGAAGGTCATGATACACACCCAGTAACTATTTCAGATCATGCACCAATAATAACTAAAATAAAAATACAGGGTAATGAAATAAAAATGAGACATGGGCATTTTCCCACCTATCTGTTGAAAATAAATGAATTTATGGAATGTTAGTGGAAATTATTCAGGAGCTATTATAGAAGATAGAAACTTCTTCTGAAAATATAGCTAGGGAGTGGGATAAAATTAAAGTGGAGTTTAAAAATAGGGCAGATATAAAAGAGAGAGAGAGAGAGAGAGATGGTTAAGAAGTAAAAGGAATTATTTAGAGAGACTGGCAAAAGTTAAAGTATTGCAAAATAGGGGAATTCTCACAGAACAAAGAGGAGCAACCACAGAATGCTAAACAGAAAATAAGGGATTATCTCAATAATATGCATGAGTTTAGAAAGATTGCTGTTGAGAAACTGATTTTTGATAATAACTCTAGAGCACAAAAACGTTTAGCACAATGACCCAGACAACAGAAAGTAGAAAGGGCTTTCACCAAGCTTAGGGAGCCTTTAACAAGGAAGATAACAAGGGATCCTGTGAAATTATTAGAAATATTTTGTTAATGCTGTGAAAGTCTGTATAAAGTACAGAAATATGGAAATCAAGCAATGGTACAAGTGGAAATGTTTATGGAAGAATTAAATATACCAAGGTTAGAAGTAGAAGAGGCTCAATTACTAACAGGATAGGAGGAGATGAGAAAAAATGGTGATGTATAACCAATCTACAGGAAAGTCCCCATGAACAGATGGTATTCCTGTGGAAGTTTGGAACCAAAGAAGGAAAAAACTGATAACGATGTGGAAGGTTTTGTTTAACAGTATTTTAAGAGGAGGAGAAGTACCAACATCCTGGAAAAAAGTGGTGGTAGCTGTAATACCTAAAGAAGGTAAAACTTATTCAGATTCAGCTTCATACTGGCCCATTTCAATACTAAATCATGATTATAAAGTGTGTATGTCTATAATGGCTAAAATAATGACAAAAGTAATGCCAAATTGATAGATATGGATCTATGTGGTTTTTTGGAGGTGAGACAAACATTTGACAACATTAACAAAACACTGATTATCCAAATGGAAGCAGAATGTAAGAAAATACCACTGTTGTTGGTGGGTCTTGATGCAGAGAAAACATTTGATAGAGTAAGTTGGGACTTTATGAGCAGAGCGATGGAAGCATTTGCATTCCCCTGATAAAATTAAAAGATTGATTAGGGGGATATATGAGGGATAGGAGGCAAAGATTAATGTTGGTGGGGTCCTCCCTGATAATCTCTGCTTCAATAGAGGAACCTCCCCTTTGTTGTTTGCATTATATTTAGAATCACTGGCAAAGAAAATAAGTGACTCAGAAATTCAAGGATATAATTGGTATGGTAGTCAAAAAAAGTTGGCTCTATCTGCAGATGACATTATTTTACACCTGACAAAATCAGAAAGGGACATTACAGTGGTATGGAACATATTGAGACAGTTTTAGATCTTTTCATGATACAAAATGAATGAAGCTAAAACAAAGGCATTAGCAGTAAATGATGTACCCACATATAAATTGGTTTAGCAATATCCATACTTATGGGGACATTATAAAATGAAGTATTTAGGAGTATGGATTAAAAAATTATTTTAGTGTGGCAGCTAAGGATATGTGGAAGAGACTAAACAAAAGATACAAAAATGGAATCTGCGTTATGTAGATATCGATAGTAAGATACAAGCAGTTAAAATGTTTTAGTCCCTTTAGTCTTATACACGTCAGGCATATTTTTATCAACCAGAGGAGAAGTTGATAAAGAGCTAAAAGATTTTTTTGGGAGGGGAAGATGGGAAGAGACAAATGAGATAAGCTTATTCTTCCAATAGAACAAGGTGGATTGGGATTACCCGATGTGAAGGAGTATTCCAAAGCTATACAGTTAAGGCTTCTGTACACAGCACAAGCAGAAAATATAATTCAAAGTGGAAAAAGATGATGATGAAACAGGGGGGATGCTCAAGAAACAAGGAGAGACTGGGATTTTGGATGAAGACCTTTAAGGAGAATAATAATCATACAGAATATTATATTAATAAAGTAGTGGAAATTATTCTAAGACCTAAGCCAACATAGGAATGGAGAAATGAAATTCTGCTGATAGGTATGACTGCAATTAGGGATACAGACAATAGGCAAGAGGGGGTTGGAATTTATTGGAGAAAAGTTGGGAGGGTGGCCTAATAGTTAAGGTGTTTACCTTACAAACACAAGGTGCAGGGTTTGAGTCTCACAAGGGATAATTGGCTAGGTTTAAAATGGCTCACAAGGGCAGTTAGCTTACTACTAACCTAACCTATGATAAAGGAACCAAGGTATTGGGAGCAAAATAACTATAGAGGGAAAATTAATAGAATGGGAAGATGCCGAGAACATATTTGGACTGCAGGTTAGAGATCACCTTCCCTATCAAAGATTGATATCAGAGTACAGGCAAAGAGAAAGAAATAGGGGGATCCTAAATGAAAGACCAAAACTGGTAGAGTTTTTAGTAGAATCTAGAACAGAAGTTGCCATTAAGAAAGGAATAATTAGTAGATCATATAAAATACTACATAACTATAAGAATCAATCATAGGAGGTTAGAAAGGATTGGGGTGACAGATTGGCTAAGCAATTTACAAAGAAATAATGGAGGGATATATGTATGTCTCCCAAATATGCAACAAAGTCTAGAAGATTTAGGACCTTTGCTTGGAAGTGTTTACATAGATATTTTTATAACCCAAGTAGACTCCAAAGAATTTTTCTTCAGGTAAACAGCAAATGTTAGAGGCATGATAGGGAAGAAAGAGGTAACTAGGAACATATTTTCTGGGTGTGTAATGAGTTGGCAGACTTTACAGATTCTCTGCAGACTGCTCTGTCAGAGATGCCAGGTGAGCAAATTGATGTAACTAAGGAAATTATTTTTTTGAGCT
This sequence comes from Protopterus annectens, assembly GCF_019279795.1. Classification (NCBI taxonomy): domain Eukaryota; kingdom Metazoa; phylum Chordata; order Ceratodontiformes; family Protopteridae; genus Protopterus; species Protopterus annectens. The sequence continues at coordinate 468,711,688 of NC_056738.1, read as the reverse complement.
AGGATACAGAATCAGAATTGTCTAGATATAATAAGGCCTTGCTGAGTCTAATTATGATAGCTGCCAAAAAAGCATTAAAAAAGCACTAGAAAATGGAAATCAAAAGTCTAAATCAACTTTACTAGAAGTAGCAAAGATAGTAATAGATAAAACAACTGGAATTGTGATCTTTAGACAAGGATAGGAGCAAATTGCATAGTAAAAAATGGGAAATGTGGGGTCAATACATGCAGAGGAGGAATGAAGTTTAAAAGAAGGCAGGAATTGAATGAACTATGTAATGGTTGTCTAACAATGACTGGACATGTTAAAAGTGATGCACAATGTTTGCAGCTACAGTTGGGTCAGCACAGTTTGTAATGAATAATATTTGCAACTGAGATTGTGTCACTATGATTTATTTTCATTTATATAAATGTAAGATTGCCTGCGTCATACATGATAATTTAATAAAGGTGTTTCTTGTTTAAAAAAAAGTGTATGTCATTATTTATTGACATCAAACCTCAATTATTTAACAGAAAACTACAAATTTTATGAGAAACAGACCAAAAATATGAGGCAAAAATCTGGACATTCTGAGAAAATCTGGACAGTTAAGAGGCATGATATTCTGTGAAAGCTTATGTTTTCAGGTTTCTTTGAGCTATGTTTGTCTGTCTCAAATGTTACTCTTTCATATCCTGATGTGAAGATGGGTGTTGTAACTGTCTGCAGCCCTTGGTGTAGACCAAGGTATCTATCTCAGGCAGATAAAAATAACAGGAATGTATAAGCAGCATTTCTCCACTTGAGGAGTGTGCATGTGGTACCATGTGTACATGAACTGCATTGACTTTTGTACATGCAGTGCATTGGGGATAGGGGTGAGGTGTGTCTGTGGTACCATGTGTACATGACCTCCATTGACCTTTCTACATGCTGTGCATTGGGGATGGGGTGATGTGTTCATGTGGTACCATGCGTACATAAACTGCATTGACTTTTCTACATGCTGTGCGTTGGGGTGAGGTTAAGGGAGGACTAAAGTTTAAAAAACATTCTCATACACCATCTAAAAGGGAATGTACCAGTATAATACCATCTCCTGTCTACCTTGCTATGGAGACTGAGGAAGGCAACATGGTATACAGCAAAGGGCATACAGTGGGGACACCAAAATAGATGTAGAAAAACCTCAACACTAAAATGTTGAGTCGAGAGCCATTTTACAAGAAAGTAAAGCACTCAAATAAAAACTTCATTGAAATGAATAGGTTCATAGGTTCATAGGTTCATAGGTTCATACTAGGCTATCTGCCCTGGGGCATTTATAAGCCTAGCCCGATTGTGTTTGGCTTATGCCACCCCTTGATTTGAGTATACTGTGCCCTTTTTAAAGTTTAGTTTACTGTGGCTCTGTCTAATAGTGACACGGAAGTAATCCCCAGGAGAAACCTATGATCCCCCATCCACTCATCAAGATTCTTCTTGAAGAGAGTCAGTGAGGTGCTCTGCCTAACATGAATTGGAATTCTATTCCAGAGCGAAGGGAGCCTCTGGGTTATGAATCTGTCCCTCCAGCATGCTCTATTTATTTCTGTGCTGAGGTTCAAGTCCCTTGAGCGCGTGGCTCTAAGGGATTTAGATTTACTGAGGTGGAGCATGTCCATTAATTCTGGGTTGGACATACCTTTATATGTCAGGCATAGATCGCCTCGAAGTAGGTGATATGCAACTGAGTACAGCTGGAGTTTTTTTAACCGAGCAGCATATGGCATCTGTTTGAGTCCCTTGATCCTCCTGGTGAGGTACTTTTGGGGTCTTTCTAATTGCTGCAGGTGTCGGGAAAGGTACATCCCAAAGGGGGCATTGTATTCTATGATGGGCCTGATGAGGGATGAATAAAGGGGCACGATTACCTCTCTTGATCTAGATGTGAATCCTTTCATGATGAGGTGGGCTATGTAGAAGGTCTTTCTAACCACTTTGGCAATGTGGTTGTCAAAGGAGAGATTACTATCAACTTGGGTCCCCAGATCCCTAATTACTTTCTCTGTACTTAATGGGTTACCACCTATGTGGTAATTTGTGGGCACATTGTTTTTGCCAAAGGGTATGACTATACATATGAATGAAGGCCTATACACATTCACTGTCATTTACTATTTAAATGTATCAAATTTCCTTTCCTTTTCATATAATTATCTTTTTTTTTTTTTGCTAGGATTTTTGAAGGTATCCGTTAAATCTTTTTTCAAAAATATAAAGATTAACAACAATGCCCATGATTAACTGAGTGAAACACAGCTCCCTAGTGAAAACAGCTTTAATTAGTTAAAGGTGCGGGTTCATTTACTTACATCACTATGTATGTAAGATCATTTTTATTTTCAGTACATTCATTCAACTCCTTTTTATGAGCATTACTGTCATTCAGAGACCATGAAAATAAAATACAATTGCACCTAGGGAAAATGGCAATAAAATAAATATTCACTTAAAAAAGTTTAATTACATATTTTTTTTCTGGCATTAACAGAATCTTCTCATTTAGCATTATAAATGTGGTAGATCAAACAGATATAGAAACAAAGCAGCAGAAACTGTGAAACTAGTTTTAGGAAAACATGATACAATGGATAGATTTTCTTTCTTTTCATTTGTTCTGAGGCGCTACACAAATTCTATTTGTAAAAGACGTGTGGAGCTCAGACGGTTTAGTATTTGAACTGGAATATTTTGACAAAGCATTTAACTTCTCTTATCTACATGGTTTTCTTTACACATATCAAATGCCAGTATTCTTTACAATGACACATATCAGTCTCAAGAGGCCAAGGTATTATTTTTAAAGTAATCATTCTGAGACATGCCATAATAAGAGGATTTTTCAGCCTTTTATGCTTGTCAGGGTTGAAATGAGATACTGTATTGTCAGTAGGAGTGGGGGATGATATATGCATGTATTAAATTTCTTCATCCTTTATATATGTGAATGGCAGTGGGTCCAAGGAAATGCATACTTTGTCATGTTACTATGGTTATTTACTAGCTGAAATTTGAATAATGCAGATAATTCAATTTTAACAAATTGAACCAGTTACTGAAATGTGTGAATTATTTTGGACTTAACAAACCTTTGTCCTTATCAGTCATTAAAGGTTACATGCACCTATTACAGTAACAATGACACAGATTAGCGAAACAGACCATAAAGGTAGAGTTAGTGCCTTACAAAAACGGAGAAAAGGAGAAAGTAAATTCTGACTCTGTCACACAGAGGTATGATTAAAAACAAACTGAAACTGAAATTCTTTACACCAAACATATTCCTATACACTTCTACAAACTGCACAAGTCTAAAAGAAAACCATATAGCATTAAAAAAAATATGACAATTGCCTAATTTACTATTACGAGTAAAGAAAACTGATAATTGGGTCAGTAGTTCCTGAAGCTGGACTTATTCCCATACTAAACACTGTTTCCTTGGGAAACAATGTAGATTATTTAAAATGGATCACTAGGGCTATCCTTCTGAATTAATATTTGTCTAGACCGTGGTAATTTTGAAGCTTTACATTAATCAGTAAACAAGTTCAGAGTGCCCATGGCTTGCCATTATGTTTCATCTTTGCCAGAGAATAAACCTTAATTTACTCTCATGCATACCTGTCAACCTTTTAGAGCAAGAAATCTGGACAAAGTCATAAATAAAAGTGGGACAACAGCCAAAAAAATAGGGAAAATGTTTAAATATTTTTTTTACATACTTAGAAAGTTGTGCATTAGCATGAATTTTCTGAGTGATTTGAAGTCTGAAACTCATATGTCTGCCATTATTTTTGAAGTTCAATCTTTAATGCTTTGCCACCAATTTGCCAAATAACCACAATTTTATGAAAAATGGTCCACAAATATGAGGCCAGAATCTGGACATCCTGTGAAATCTGTACAGTTGAGACAGTGGCAGATTCAGGAACTTGCAAAAGGGGGGTGGGTGCAGTCTGGTTAGTTGAATACCAGGGTGGGAGTGGGAAAGTGGAACCAGAGCTGGATCAAGGTCAAATGTGGCCCTAGGCAGAGCAGTAAATTGCCCCCCCCAGAGCAGCCTCACCTGCAGCAACCCCCTACCCATCCCAGAGCAGCCCTTTCCCCAGCCATTCCAGTGTTCCACTACAAACTTTCTCTCCAGTTACCATAAACACTGTTCAATCCTGCCAATGTGCATACTGCTTTCTTAATACTTCTACAACGATTACAGATATTGAAATAAAATTACACAAACACTAATAGCCATTTGCTAAACAACCAATACAGTCTGACAATGAAAGCAGACAGCAGTAAACTTCGCTGCCCTTGAAACTCACATTCATTGAAATGGCATAAAACCCACATTCAAAGAAAATGCATCTGGCCAGTGAAGGATTAAGTTTACCTTTGGGCTGTTTTCAAACCACTGTCTCCTTGCACATATTTTTAGGGCCATGCATGCATGCATGTGTTCTTTGATTTCTGATAGTATTAAATTATATTCCTTGTATAATACAGCACCACTTGTTTGAATGTGTTTTAAATTTGTAGTTTTGAACATTCTTCAGTAAGCAATGAAAAAAATGTATGAACCAATAATGACAAAACTACTCATTTCAGAAAATTTCAACCATAAAATGCCACTCAAACATCTGTCTATACAATCCACCAATATCAGTCAATAAGCACAATCTCTACACAATCTCTGCAGAAGTAAAAGTCATCTGAATAATACTGCATTAAAGAGATCTGTAAGTAATGAAGGGGTTGCTAATGGCAAACAACTTTACATTTCAGTGTTTCATCTACAAATTCAGAGCCTGCTGCCCTTAAAGAATTAATTGACTATGTAACATTAAAAAAATTGGTAAGCTGGTAATATTGCAATAGGGAATAACTGACAAGCCAATAAGTTCATAGTTACTAGGCATCTCATACAAAGGAGGACACACTCAGGAGTGCAGAACCTCTATCCCCCTTAAAATGCACCAAATAATCAGCAATCAAAAGGGTACTGCAATACCAGCACTCCATCTAGATGGTGTGAAAGTAGAATCTACAGCCGTCTGCACCAAAGGCAATTACTCTACTAACACTGCTTTCAAATTCTACAGAACAAACAGTGACTGCTATTTGCTAAACAAAACGGGTTCATATTAGAATGACAAAAATGCATTTTGCCAAATGCGTTTTCGTCAACACATGTAGGGCGAACAGGCAAAACAGTGAAGCGGATGTTCAGTGAATTATTTCCCTGGGAAAGAAGTCTCTTGACTGCTTTGTTGCTTTGCCTGTTCTGAAGTGTATTGTGTTCCCTTGTCCGGTATAGCTCCCGAGCGTGATTGTGCAACAGTTTCTGACCTTAGGGTTAGGGTGCGGGTTAAGGTAAGTGCATATGTATGAAAGTGTTTAATGTTTTTTTATTTTGCGTTAAGATGTATAGTTGAGTTACATGTGTGTGTGTTTTTAGCTGTTTACTTCTGTTTTGGGGGGTAGGATTAGGGTTAAGGTAAGTGTATTTGTGTTTGGAACAGTTTATGTAAATGTGCGAGAGTTACTGACCTTAGGGTTAGGGTGTGGGTTAAGGTAAGTGCATATGTTTTAAGATGTTTACTGTTTTTTTTTTTTTTTTTTTGTTAGATGTATGGTTGGGTTACATGCATATGTGTATTTAGTTGTTTACTGATTTTTTGGGGGGTATAATTAGGGTTAGGGTATGTGTTTGGAAGTGTTTAATTTTTTTTGGGGGGGTTGGAACAACGATTTCTTTCCATAGGAAAGAAATTGCTGTTCTGTGGTTTCGACATTTTCAGTGTTTGCTGAATATGTATCTATGTAACACCGTTCACTGTTTTCAGCATTTGGTGTTATAATATGAACCCAACAAAACAGTTAGCTGCACACTGAAAACAGACTTAGCATGACCAACAGTAAACTTCTCATCTTTGAAACTCACAATTCCATGAAAATGCACTGAAACTCATAAACCCTGAAACTGTACTGAAACTCAGACTCACAATTCTGTCAGCATTGTAGTAGTTGGTGTAGAGGATTCAGGCTCTTGTCTCCACTGAAGCTCACAATTCCTTCAGCAGTTTGGTAGTTGGTGTAGAGGATTCAGGCTCTTGTTTCCTGCAACTAAGTTACAGGTTCAAGCCATCAAGTTAACTGACTAACCTGCCTTCCCCCAACTAGAGCATTACATGCCATACCTCCATACTTCTCAACCTCTTAGCACAAGAAATCTGGACAAAGCCTAAAATAATGGGGGAAACAACGGCCCAAAAATAGGGATAAATTTTAATTATTGCTCTTATAGACTTGGAAAGTTGCTAGACTAACATGATTTGTCTTAGAATGCATTTTCTGAAGGATATGAAGTCTAAAACTCATATATATCATTACTTAGTGATGTCAATTCTCTATGGATTGCCAGAAAACCACAAATTGTATGAGGAGAAGGCCAAAAATATGAGGCAAAAATCTGGTCAGATGAGAAGTATGTTAAAAAACACACACAAACACACACAGACCGGGGGAGGATCCAGAACAGATATGGATGGGGAGCTAGAGCTGACCAAACATGAATGTTAGTAGACATTCAGTATTACAAAGTACGACTTCTAGGTACGTTTACTCCTCATTTCCTTTTCATATTCTGCACTTTTAGAAATTCACATATAAAGTTGTGAACAGTAGCAAACTTCATTGAGACATTAAAGGCATAAGGGGAATCTATAAGGTTAGCCCAAGGGGGCTGGTTCGTAGTTATCTTGCCTCCCTATACCAGTTAGAACTTTTCAACATGCTGTCACATTTGAAAGGCTGCACTCAAATAACTGAATTAAGCCATGCTGTTCTAAATATCTGGAGATGCATTTCAGACTTTTTTCCAACATATTTATTCAACCATGATCTGAAAAAAATCTTGATTGAGGTCATAAATTCAGTCTTATGTTGTTTCAAGAAATGTATTTATTTATTTATATTTATTTATTAACATTTGTTGAATGGGAAAGTCCAATGGGTCAGAAACCCATTTTCAGTGAAGGCCCGGTGAGAAAAGCTCCACAGTTAATCAAATATTATACAGAACAAATGCACAGTGAAAGAAATATACATAATTTATTAGTAAATAAGATATATCCAAGGCTTAATGTTTAAAGCTGACTGTCTGTCTCCCAATCCCCCTTTGAAAAAGTCACCCTTACCCCGAATAATATTACATTGGGAAGAAAGTGAAAGAATAAATGGCCACAATCATATATTTCAAGTTGTTGTCATATATTATTAACACAGCTTGCCTATTCACCCCTACCCACAAAAGACAGCCATCTTCTTGTAACGCATTGATGTCAAACGGAGATATAGGTGAACAAACAAAATGCCAAAATAATATATTTTGGTTTGATATATATATATATATATATATATATATATATGGTTCCCATTCAGAAGCCTGAAACATCATAAGCCTGAAAATCAAAATCCTGAAACCAAAATCCTGAAAATTCAGAATCCTGAAAACTCAAAATCCTGAAAGCCCAAAATCCTGAAAGACCAAAATCCTGAAACTCAAAATCCTGAAAACACAAATAATGCTAATATGTCACTATAAAGACACTAATATCTACCAACTGACCCTGACCCTAACCCTAACCCTAAGGTCCGTCACTATCGCACACTCACCTGACCCGCGCCCTAACCCTAACTCACTTAAACCACCCCTAACCCCAATATTTGTCACTATTGCATACATGCCTAACCTGCGCCCTAACCCTAACTCACTTAAACCACCCCTAACCCTAAAATAAAACCAACCGCACACTTACCTGACCCCAACGCATGACCTAACACCACAGGGCTAACAATAGCAAAGCCACAATGACATCAGTATGTCTATTTTGTGTTTTCAGGATTTTGAGTTTCAGGATTTTGGTCTTTCAGGATTTTGGGCTTTTTAGGATTTTGAGTTTTCAGGATTCTGAATTTTCAGGCTTTTGGTTTCAGGATTTTGATTTTCAGGCTTATGATGTTTCAGGCTTCTGAATGGGAACCATATATATATATATATATATATATATATATATATATATATATATATATGTGTGTGTGTGTGTGTGCGTGTGCGTGCGTGCGTGTGCGCGTGCGCGTGTGCGTGTGTGTGTGTGTGTGTGTGTGTGTGTGTGTGTATGTATATAAAAACACATATATCATGCCACCTTACCCCTATCCCCAAGCCATAGCCACTTCTAGACATATTTTCTCATCATATTTGTAGACATGTCTGATACCAGACTGTGAGGAAAGTAAAAAAATAATGATCACAATAATGTATCCCAGTATGTTTTCCTAGAGAGCATTTTGACTCAAGGCAAGTTACTGCGACCATCTATGCAAGCCTTTGAGGTCTGATTTTGGGGAAAGTTAAAGAAATGTGACCACAAGGTCTAAAGTCATCACATAATCTATGGTAACCTTCTGTGCCTATCTCTGAGCAGGACTGGCTACAGACTAGGTCAGGCATAGGCCAGAGGATTGATGATTTGACCTCCCTATTAAGCCTGTGTCAAAATCCCATTCAACAGCTGAGGATGTTAGGGCACCAAGCCCTAGATGATCTGAGGGTCTAGATGCTCTCTAATGCATTTTCCTCCTTATTTTTGAAAAAAGGTACTTTTTGTTATTTAATATTGTGTGTATCCACTGATAAAGTTGGAGGTATTATTTTATCATTCACATAAACACACACACACACACACACACACACACACACACACACACACACACACACACACACACACACACACACACACCTTCATTTAAATAAATAAATAAATGCAATTACTAGGAAATCCTGGTTATAGACATACTACATCAGGAGGGAAGAACTATTGCAGTACTTTATTAGACATCTGATTTAAGAAAATGTTGCTTAGAAAAAATAGCAGTTCCTGAGGTCTAACAGCAAAGTAAGAACAATTTGACAAAAAACAATGGAAAACAGCAAGGAGAAGTTAGGTATCCAAGAACAACCCACACAGTAAGTATTTGGCTGCATTATGATGGTTCTCAAAGTGTTCACTCCTCTCCCTGGTCACAGTACTTAATATCCCAGTTAGCTAAATGACTGACTCTGCCTGGAATGACACAGCGCACTCATTAAGGGGCATGGTCATGGTACATCCCATGATGTGATTGGCCCTAGAGAGAATGTATTAATGAGATGTGTGGGGGTCTAGATCCATGGGCAGCTGACCCCAATGGATAAGGATAGCTGATGAATCCATTTTCTGCATTAAAAAGTTAATAATCACAGAAACAATATTTACAATAAATAATGTAATTTTATCCTTGCAATTGCTGTAAGAGATGTGTAACATATTAAACAGCTAATTATGCAGAGAAACTTCAGCTAGAAGCATTAGGCAAACAAAATTAGCACAGCCTTATTTTAAGTATAGTTAGGCAAATATTAGTAATGTTAGACAACAATACATAAAAAAATGATCAACAAAATAAACTAGTCTCTCTAAATCAGAATCAGTAGCTCCCTTGGTTCAAAATAAGTCAGCTTTAGCCAAATGTTATGCTTGTGCAATAAGGTATAAACGTCATGCTGATATAACCAGATGTCAGGGGTCACCTTTGCTTTGCAAAATACTAGTCAGCAGCAAGACAAAGATGCTAAAGATGAATATCAACGTACCTATTTAGCCACTGGTGAAATGCCCATTTACATGCTTGTTAGATGTTAATATGCTTCACTAGTAAATCTCCAGCACAAAATATATCTTAGTTTGTGCTACACAAGAGCAGTATCATAACCATGGAAGTAAGATAATCAGTCTATAATCTGTCAACATTTAAGCCATCACACATGCCGGCTAAAACTGCAAAACCATCAGAATGTTTTCTACTCACTAAAACTGCAAATGGATAGTCCATGAAAAAGCCTATATAATATGCTAAAAGGAAAAAGCTTATATAATAAGCTATAAGGTAGTATCAGGATAAAGGTGTAGTAATTCCAGTACAACTGCAGAATTGCAGTTAAATGCACAGCTTAACTTAATTTCATAAAAGTTAATTATCCATAGTGCAGAAGAGTTCCAAAAACAAATGAGCAAAATACTCACTGTAGTAGCCCACAGCAGCCTGAAGCAAGCAGTATGGACAGAAAGATCCGCAGCCTAAGCAGTCAGTCTCAGGAGCAACCAACTCCTAAACAGATAAAAATGAAGGCTAGATATCAAGGAGCTTGCTACCTTGCACCCTTACGGCAACCAAATATTTATTTATTATTTATTGACATTTGTTGACCGGGAAAGTCCACTGGGTCAGAAACCCATTTTCACTGGAACACTGGGTAGAAAAGTACCACAACAAATAAATTCAATACAGAGTAATTTAAAGATAAAATAGACAATGAACACAGACATTGTAAAAATTACATTTGCTATTAATATATAACATGCAGTATTTTAAGAAAAAGACTCTTCAAATAAGATTGTATTTTGCTTCAAGGTAAACAGTTCTTTAAATAATTAGGAGGTTCTAGACATTGCCTAGGAATAAGTAGAGAGATTAGAATATGTTAGTTGATGTAGAGAAAGATCTTAGGAAGGCTGAGAGGAGTTACTTAATGGAGGAAAGGAAAAAGAGTGTATAATTAAATTTAATTGTTTATGGTAGCTTAGACTTTTGCACACAGGAACAAATATGATTACTGAGGTAGTGGCATTTAGTGCAGATTTAAAAGTTTTTAAATGAGTCTAGCTGAGTGATAGAGGAACGCAGGTGCGCATTCCATAATCTGGCAATGGTATAGGAATAGAGACTTTGTCCAGCTTTTTTGTTGGGTTTGGTTATACTTAAAAGCTGTTTGTTGGTAGACTGAAGATTCTGGGTTTGGGATATATGATTGTAGGATAGAATGAAGTGCAAGGTAGTTATTAGGTTTATATATATCAGTTTTTGGGCAAGAGTTTGTTGGATATAGTATAGTTAATGGAGGAATACAAACCGATTCAATTCTGAAATGGCCTGGTAGTGGTGTGTGCAGTTTGGCATCCCAGTGGCAAATTTTGCTATTTTATACTAACATGATTGCAGTTTATTACTGAGACATGTGTAAAGGTTGATGAAATACATCACATGAAAACTAAGAATTGTAGCTACAGTTCAGCTGAAGCTCACATCTGTAAGAACTTGACAGGATAACAAACAGAAAACGTAAATCACGGAAAAACTATCAAAAATAACGAATGGCAAGCAATGAAAATAATCCATTTATTGAATATAGAACTAAAGCGCTTTTCGTACGTAGCATGTATGAACTTCATCAGAAGAGGGGAACAGAGAATAAAGTGCTATATAAATACTAAAGCTCAAATCAGCTGATGCATCAATTAAAAAATTAAAGACATATTACAGAGTCAAAGAATCTTACTAGATAATACAATTAAGGCACTATAGTAAATATTAAATGCAACACAATATACTGAAACATATTAATATGATCCACTTATAAAAACAATTTATAATAAAAATAACTACATAAATACATTTCAAATATAGATTACAAATATAAAACGGCAACGGAATTTATAAATCCTAAATTACTAATGAGTAATGTAAACTAAGATCTAAATATATATAAATAAATAAGTAAATGGTTTAATAGATTAGTAAATAAATAGTAATACTACTATATAACATTAATCCTATAAAAGTCCTATCTACTAAGGCTTTTGAGCTTTAGTAAAGCCATAATTGAACATATGTCATTTAGACCTGGCCAATTATATGAATACAGTCTAATCTGCCAAAGCAGTTCTAACTTCTATAATTCAATTTCTATAGGGCCACCCCTATTATTGGGTATTAATTGATCTAATATCCAAAATTTGAAGGTATGTGCGGGATATTCTGAAACATGCTTAGCCAATGCATTATCTAATTTAGATTTTTTTATGTTATAGATATGTTCGTAGATTTTGTCTCTTAATCTACGAACAGTTTTACCCACATAATAACATGGGCAAAATTGGCATATGGCTAAGTAAATAACCATTTTGGAATTACAGTTATTTCTATACTTACTTTTTAAATCAAAATTATTAATGGTAATGGAATTACTCACTAAAATAAATTTACAATAAGGACAGGAACCACAACTATGCATTCCTTTATTAATAACCTTATGCTTGGTGTTATTAATGCCCTCCAGTAGTTGTTTGAAATTTCTGTCTCTTCTTAGTGTAAATCTTGGTACTTTTCCTACTTTGTCTACTAACTCCTTGTTTTCTCGTATAATATCCCAATTCTTGGATACAATTCCCTTTATAAAGTAAAAGTCAGAGTTAAAGGTTAAATCAAATTATATTCAAAAGGAGACGTTGTTCCCTTCTCCTTACTATTAATTATTAAATTTGCTGTATCACAAAGGGAATTCTCTGATCCATTAATGGATATCTCAGAAATTTGTATTTCACTAAGTCCTTTAACAATTGGTTTATAAATACCTCTATGTCTCTTATCATAGATTTCATCTAATATATTATCTAGGAATCCCATTGGATATGCTCTTCTAAGGAACATGTCCTTTAAATTCCTACATTCCTCATAAAAGTCATCATCTCTTGTAATCATCCGTGCAGCCCTTACTAGCTGTCCCTTCACCACGGACTTTTTTTGAAACATAGGGTGAGCACTAAAAAATGTAGGAAGGTGTTTGAATAAGATGGTTTTCTATATATCTTAGTTTCAAATTTTTTATCATGATTGTTTTTTAATTAGATTGAATTAGATTGATTAAATTGAATTAGAGAAGTTAGAACTGCTTTGGCAGATTAGACTGTATTCATATAATTGGCCAGGTCTAAATGACATGTGTTCATTTATGGCTTTACTAAAGCTCAAAAGTCTTAGTAGATAGGAATTTTATTGGATTAATGTTATATAGTAGTGTTACTATTTATTTACTAATCTATTAAACCATTTACTTATTTATTTATATATATTTAGATCTTAGTTTACATTACTCATTAGTAATTTAGGATTTATAAATTCTGTTGCCGTTTTATATTTGTAATCTATATTTGAAATGTATTTATGTAGTTATTTTTATTATAAATTGTTTTTATAAGTGGATTATATTAATATGTTTCAGTATATTGTATTGCATTTAATATTTACTATAGTGCCTTAATTGTATTATCTAGTAGGATTCTTTGACTCTGTAATATGTCTTTAATTTTTTAATTGATGCATCAGCTGATTTGAGCTTTAGTATTTATATAGCACTTTATTCTCTGTTCCCCTTTTCTGATGAAGTTCGTACATGCTACGTACGAAAAGCGCTTTAGTTCTATATTCAATAAACGGATTATTTTCATTGCTTGCCATTCGTTATTTTTATTTAGGATAACAAACAGGCTTGCTGGATGAATGATGAACATCATCAGCACAATTTTAAAGGCAGAGCAATCCTCAATTCCTCATGTACAACACAGTGCAACACCAATAGCATTTTTAGAAACAGTTCCTACAACCATATAAAACAACAACAGCAAAGCAGCAAAGCAAAGACAGCAAATACAATGAAGAACAAAGACCAGGAACCCAATGAATAAACTTTATTCCTCTCTGACGTCTCGGCATACACTGCCTTCTTGGGGCACACAGTTACTTCACATCACACACTTGGTTAATATACACTGCTAAATAAGCAATTAAACAATAAAGTCATCAGGTAATACCATCAAACACTTAAAAAATATTTACAGTACTACACCCCAATTAAAATCAACATTCATACCCTCTGAAAACAAAGTATCAAACATTAATATATGCACTGCTTCTTATTATTCTTGCTGATGCCCCCCCCCCAAAAAAAACACACTCTACTTTTTCTAAAATTGTGGCTTGTAAACCATGAACAGAACTACTACGTGCTTGCAAAAAATGTTGTGCCACTGAACTCTGTTCCTTTTTATTTAATATATCATGAACATGTTCTAATAACCTTATTTTAAAAGCCCTTTTGGACTCACCCACATAAAAAGTATTGCAGGGACATCTGAAGGCATAAATAATGCCCTCAGTGTCACACCTATAATTCCCACAAACTTCAAATCTTCGACCATTTAAGAGTCCAAAATAAGGCACAATAAATTTGCATGCCTTACATTTGCCACATCCTACTGTCCCTTTTATTCTTAGTGACTCATGTAAGACCTCCTTGGGTCTGCAAAACCTAGATTTCACCAAAAAGCTCTTAATATTCCCACCCATTCTATATGAAGCAACAAGTTTATTGGGCATCCATGAACTTCCAACTTTTAAATTTGATAACAGTTGCCACTGTGTTTGTACTATTTCATAAAGCCTATTGCTAAATCCACTATATGTGGTTACAAAATACATTTCACAACCAGATTCAGTATGGTTATTTAATTTGGAAACTCCCTTCCATTTTCTGTTGTTGTTTCCTATATATTCTTTATTAAATCTAGACCATGCCTTAGCAATTATATCCTCACCATAACCACGCTTTCTGAACATCTCAAAAGTATAACCTATCTCCCTTAAAAAATCTTGTTCATCGCTGCATAGTCTGTAAAGACATATGCATTCATCATAAGGTAAGGCATCAATCGTATGCCCAGGATGAAAACTTGTTGCTTTCAAATAATATATATCCCCCTGAAATTTCCTATGTACTTTTGTAATTAGTTTTCCATCTTCCTTAAGTAACAAGTCTGCATTCAAAAAGGACACCTTCTTCCCTATTTGGATGCCATCAAATGTAAAATTAAATCTGTTTACTTGTATTTCATCCAAAAAATTCTGCACTTCCTGTTCCCCTCCTTCACATAAAAAAATTAAATCATCAATAAATCTAAACTAACACTTAACATATTGGCAAAAAAATATTTTCCTATAAACATATTCACCTTCAAATAAGCCCATAGTTAAATTAGCATATGAGGGGGCAAAAGCCGCCCCCATAGCTGTTCCACATTTCTGATGATAAATTTGATTATCAAACTCCCAATAATTATTCTTCAAACAAAAATGTATTAAATCTACAATATATTCAGTAGTGGGTGACTCACCCATGAAAAATCTGATTGCCTCAAGGCCATGGCAATGTTTAATGTTAGTATATAAACTTTTCACATTTAGAGTCACCCAATACATCTTATTAGTCCATTGTACTGTCCTTAACTTACTTAAAAAATCAAAAATATCTTTAACATAAGCAGGTAATAAAACTACCTTGGGTAGCAACAGGAAATGCGGTAATTTTCCTAGATTGTAAGTAAAATAATTTCTACCTGAAACAATAGGGCGCCCCGGTGGGGCCTGTATATATTTGTAAATTTTAGGTAAACAGTAGATTGTGGCAATACTATGACTGTTCATAGTTAGCTTCTTCTGAACATCATCAGCAGTTAAGTAACCTAGCCTGACACCTTTATTAAGTAAAGATTTGAAGTCAACTAAGGCTCCCAAATACTGACTTGTATCTATCTTTGAATAAACTGAATTGTCATCCAAATGTTCATGGCACATCATCAAATACTGGGATATATGCATCACAACTAGTTTGTTTCCCTTGTCAGCAGATTTAAAAAGCAGCTGTTCATTTTTAAGAATTGTAGCTACAGTTCAGCTGAAGTTCACATCTGCAAGAATTTGACAGGACAACAAACAGGCTTGCTGGATGAATCAGCACAACTGGAAAGGCAGAGCAATCCTCAATTCCTCATGTACAACACAGTGCAACACCAACAGCATTTTTAGAAACAGTTCCTACAACCATATAAAATAATGCTATTAAATTGGAAGTGTAATGACAAGGAAACACTACCATCATTCACTACCGTGAAGATACAATCCCTACACCACTGGGTACAACCCAGTAATAGTACATATTTATACTCCTTAATGTGCTCTATGTATTGTTGTGTCCATTGCAAAGGAACCTTATTTGAGGACACTTGCAAATATTCATTAAATTAAAACAAGTGATATGACTGCAGCAAACGAAACACATGAATTCTCACTTCAATGCTTGATACTAAAGTTAGGGCAACAAATACCAAACTGTTATAATTTTACATCCTCACCCCCACCCCTCACCCAAATACAGAGTTATTTTTGTGCTGTATTTACATAGATAACTAATATTTATTTATTTATTTATTTAATCTAACGTTTGATATCTTCTTTATATTTCTTTTATTTCACTTACAGTTTTGAGAGTGTGATTAACAAAGCTGAGTTAAATTTTAAATGGAAAATAAGGAATCCTGTTATACCTCTCAACTTCTTAGCTTAAGAAATCTGGACAAAGCCTAAAATAATGTGAGGAAAAAAGGCCAAAAATAGGGATGTATTTTAAATATTGTTCTTACAAAGTTAAAAAGTTGCTAGAATAGCATGACTTGTGTTAGCATGCATTTCCTGAAGGATATGATGTCTGAAACTCACTGTCATTATTTAGTGACATCAATCTTCTGTAATTTACTAGAAAAACATAAATTTTATGAAGAACAGAACAAAACAATATGTGTCAAAAATCTGGACAGTTGAGAGGTATGAACCCAGTATGTCAGTACAATAGCTGAAGTCAGTAAAACAATAGCATGCTTGTAATTCCTCTTCTTGTTTTTTTTTTTTTGTTTGTTTGTTTTTTTTTTTTTTTTCAGGCATAGGATCTAAACATTGTGGTCTTGTCTGTTTGTTTGTTTGTTTTTTTTTTTTTCAGGCATAGGATCTAAACATTGTGGTCTTGTCTGTCTAATTCACAGTCAAACTTTATGAATTGCAAGCAATTCTATACCTGTCTCAGCTTTTGGCTACTAAGCTCAGAAGAAGTCACTGTCACAGCTCTAGTGACTTCATTTCCAGACTCTGGGATGTGGCATGAATGGGTGACATACAGTTGTCAAGACGAAAAAAAAAGTTGTGATTTATTAAGAGCCATTCATAGTTTCATGAAGCCCTGTTAGTTAAAGAAAAAAAGTCCTATTTTCTCAGAACACTAGACAGTTGAGAGACATGCATAGTCAGGCCATGCAGAACATGACAATAAGATACTACAACAATAGTTTCTGCCTTAGCATACATTCTTCTGGATGATTATGAAATGTGATCCTATTATAGTGACTGCATTCATACTACATTGCCAGAAAACTGCAAATTTTATGAGGGACAGACAAAAAAATATGATGCAAAATTACACGGACGGTCTGCGAAATAATGGACAGCTAAAATATTTTTTGCATCAAGCTGCCTTCTTTCCTCTATGAAAAAAGTTATATTGAACACATTCCAGCTCAGAAATCCTGCAGTCTTGGCAAAAGTAGAAAGCTACAAAAGCAAATCCTTTTTGAATTATTGCTCATCTTGCAACACCTGAAAATGATTGGACTGTGATGTTCAGCTGACAGGAAACCGATCCTCTTAGTCCAGTTGAATTTCAGGAGATGCCCTGCTTAGATTAAAAAAAAGAATCACTTGGCACTGAAGAAGTTTAAAAATAAAATGGAATGCCAAAAGCTGTAACTCTGAAGAGATGAGTGAGGTGGTCACTAACGAGCTGGTAAATTTGCGAATGCACACACACTACCTTCTCTCTATCCTCTCACACACACCTCCTCTCTCATACAGCAACACACACACATTTGATAATGCAAGAGTGACAGGATTGTTTGCATTCATGACACTGCTACAGCTCCTTTTACTGCACAAAAATCCAGCTCTGTGAAACCTAAAAGATATTGGAAGTTTATGCTGCCCTGAAGAGCCAGACACTATTATATGTATGTTTCACCACATAAAGTTATTTTGAAAGCTGTATTTTATGATAATCCTTAACTTGCTAAATACAAACACCTGAGCCAGCAGCAGGGATTTTTTTTACTCTTTTTCATCCTCCTCTAATATTATTACAGTAACTTGCACATGGTACTAGATTATAGTTTTTTCCTCTAGCCCATATAAGTAATTTGACTGGTCCCCAGACATCTTTTGAATTTTATATCTTCCCTATAGATTTCCTTCCCAACTTAAATTCATTTTGTTTCACTTTTTCCATCATTATTTATCCATAGCCCTCTAACTATATAAATGTATTTAGGCTCCCAGCTGCCCATACCAAAGCAGTCTCACTATCTACAATAACAAGTGTTATAGCTTAATGAACAAATACATTTTCTACTAAGCAGCCAATAGTTCAGAGCAATTAATTGTTTTAACTTGCACATACCTGGAATTTGGTTCTTCCAAACATTTGCCTTTTTCTTACTAGTTCTCCTCTGGTCCCTCTCCTCCCATCAAATATCTGCCTAGTAACAGCCATTTGCTTTCTTCTTACTGGTTCTCCTCTGGTCCTCCCCCCGACCCTTATCCATTGTAAGTTTACTTCTATCTCCAAACCAACGGGTTCCATTTTTAAAATAGGTAGTCCTCCCCTGCTGACCTCACGGCATGTTTGTCCACTTGCTGTGAGTGTATTATTTTCAACTATTTGTTTTGTGGCATGATTGCACATATTGCAAATGCATTTTTTTTTCAACTGTTGTGCATTGTACAAATAACTGCTTTATGAGAATGATTACTACTTGCCATGCATACTTCTGCTTTTGAGTTTTTTAAAGTGCTCATTGTTTAGTAGTGTAACATATTTTCTACCTGAAGTGCATTATTATGCAGTTATGCTTTATGTGAATGTTTGCAGCTGTTCAGTGTGTACTTCTATGTAAAATTACCTGTCTCAGAACTGTTCTAAATTATATCTGTTTTTAACTTAGTAGCTTCCGTATCTATTCTACTGAGCTGGAGTATGTTTGTGTAGGTACTATCTTTCCTTGTATGTACCTGAAGCTGTGTATTTTCATTAAATGCAATTTAGTGAGTCGCTAACTTAAGTTTAGTGACACTGAATTTGTCTATGTTTTTATTTTTTTTTGTTTTGTTTTTTTTTTTTTGCTTTAAGGTGCCTTGTGGTTTGTTGTAACCAGTAATACATATTTCTTATATGTTGCATTATATTGATTCCTACAACTAAAATAATAGTCTACAAATAATACTACTGTGTTTATTTAGTGGATGATACTGCTCTTTTACGTAGTTACTGTTTATTTTTCTTCCTGTTTTCTTCTTACCATCATCTTTCCCTCTTGCTCTTTTCCTTAGCCTTAAATTGATGTGCATTCCCAGCATTCATGACACTGCTACAGCTCCTTTTACTGCACAAAAATCCAACTCTGTGAAACCTAAAAGATATTGGGAGTTTATGCTGCCCTGAAGAACCAAACACTATTATATGTATGTTTCACCACATAAAGTTATTTTGAAAGCTGTAGGTGCTTGCGTGTGTGGGTGTTCCTTCTTTGAAGATTGGGTGCCGGGCTGGCAACTCGGCAGTGTAAAAATCCACTGCCAATCATTAGCGGACCGGTGATCCACTGTGGCGACCCCTAACCAGGAAAAGTCAAAAGACTTAACTATTTTATGATAATCCTTAACTTTCTAAATACAAATGCCTGAGCCAGCAGGTGTCCTCTTCCAATATTATTACAGTAGCTTGTACATGGTACTGGATTATAGTTTTTTTCCTCTAGTTCCTATAGTAATTTGGCTGGTCATCAGACATTGTTTGAATTTTACATCTTCCCTATACAGTCCCTTCCAAGCTTAAATACATTTTGCTTCACTTTTTCCATCATTCCATTTAACAACAGCTCTCTTATTATATACATGTATTTAGGCCCCAGCTCCCCATACCAAGGCAGTCTCACTAACATCTCCAATAACAAGTGTTATAGGCTAATGGACAAACAAATTTACTACTAAGCAGCCAATAGTTCAGAGAAATTGATTGTTTTTACTTGCACATACCTTGAATTTTGTTCTTCATGTTCCATTCGCCCTTCGCTATGCTTGGGTTCACTCTGTTCTCCTACCATACCCCCATTCTTACCCACCCCCAGGCTCCTGACCTTTATACTTAATTAGCCACTCCCCAAAGTTTCACTCTCACACCAACCTCATTTCTATATAGCCACTCCTCTTCTCACTCTCTTCAATTCACATCACCATCTACCTTCATTCGACATCACCTCACTCACATAATGCCCAAATTATACAATTGCTTCTGGCTAATACCCCCTACCTAATCTCCTCACTTTAACTAAACCTACATAAAGTATAGCCATGCCTAAATCCCTACTCACCTGTAAAGATAGCTACTAAAAATTCACAATACATCAACACTTTATCAGAGCAAAATGTGGCCCCTAACCTTTGCATTAATAATAAGCCTTGTCATCACCTCACACTTAACCTCCTATGACTACACTAGCAACCCAAAATTTCATACTAAATCCCCTACCTGCCCAATCCATTCACAAGACAAACCAGCCTTTTTAGTAATATCTCCTTCTATCTAAAACATCTCATATCTTGACCTTGCCACATTCAAAGTAACTCCACAACAATTAAACAACCACATTCCCTCAAAATATAACACATCTATAATCAAATACCTAAAATCTATAATTCAAATAGCATCCCAAATCATACTTAGTGGAGATTTTCACCCAAACCCTGGCCCTACAAACAATAATAACCCATCCACCAAACAATAACATTCTAACCTCCCCCAGGACATCAACATATCTCCTTAAACTCAACAGAAACATAAGGAACATACTGAAAAAATCCCAGAGTTGCACCCTACCCCGGCCTGCTACTTCCCCGATATAGTCCTTCTCACAGAGACCTGGCTAAAACCACTAAACAATAATAATGACTTTGTTCCACCTGGTTACAATGTTCTTAGACAAGACAGAATATCCAAAAGAGGGACAGGCATTGCTCTCCTCTTCAAAAATAACCTGACTATTAGAATGTTAGTCAACAAACAACCCAAGTTTAATAATGCAGAAACTATGTTCACCAAACTGAAAATCAATTAAAAAAACACTTACATATAATTGGTACCTATATACTCCCCCGTCAATAATATTAATACAGTAGAATCCATCCTAGACTGGGAATCCCAACAATTTCACCAAGAAACAATCATACTACATGATGTTAATATTGACTGGTCCTCCTTGTAACTCGCTCCACCCCCCCTAAACACATTAGCCTACACAGTTTCACGCAACTAATCAAAACCACAACATGGATAGATAAAGCATCAAAAAAAGGAATCCATCCTAGATTGGACCATCTCAATCCTACCTCTCAGGGTCCTTCCCAGACACCCTCAGCAACCACCTTCCCATCTTTAAAATTAGACACCGAGTGAATCCATTAAACTCCTCCACCCACCAACAAATCTGGTACACAAAGAATTTCAAAACCCATGACTTCATATCTGCACTTAATCAATGCAACTGGACACCACTCTCATCTCTTCCCTGGAAAGTGCCGTAGACTACTTCAGTAACACTTTTCTAAACTTTCTACATCATCTTGCACCTATCAGAATTGTCAGAACTAAATCCAACTATGCCCCCTGGCTGACCAGAGATACCAGTTTACTGCTAAAACAAAGAGATAAAGCATGGGACTTAGAATGTCAAAATAAAACTCAAACTAATAGACAGGCACACTAGGAACTAAGGAACAAAGCCAAAAAACTAATTAGGACAGGCAAAAGGAACCATTATATAGGCATTTAAACCAAACACAAAATAACTCGCAAAAATTCTGGGCTGCCATTAATAAAATCCTACAACCAGGAAAGATCAGTACTCCACACCCTAATATTGACACCACCGCCAATAATATTACCACGCAATTCAACGAGCACTTCACTAAATCCTGGCCCTCACCAATAATAGTTCTCCTATTTCACATCCAAACCTATTTTCCATACCTGCAGACTAAAACCTCTTCCCTTTACAGCCTGTCCCAATTAGAACAATATATAAATATCTAAATAGGCTTAAACCCACAACCCTGGCCGCTGACAAATTACCTGGAGAATATCTAAAGATTGCAGCCAAAGCCATCTCTTATCCAGTCTCCATGCTCATTAATTTTTCTTTATCAGAACAATGCATATAATATCACTCCACAAAGGAGGTAACTCTGTGGAACTAATTACCATCAAATTGCCATTATATCTCCCTTATTTAAAATCCTTAAAAACTGTATACATTCCCAAATAATGCACTATCTCCTCACTAACAAACTCCTAACCAACACCCAGCATGGATTCTACCTTAATCATAGTACTACCACAGCCCTTATTAGCTTTACCAACTTAGTAAACCAACATCAAAATAATGGTAACCTAGTATCCACTGTATTCCTAGATCTCACCAAGGCCTTCAATACTGTCTCCCATCCCAAACTCCTTTCTGCTCTCTCCAATCTTAATCTCAGCCACTCCACTCTAGAGTGGTTTAAGACTATCTATCCAACTGCCAACAAGCAGTAAAATGGCAAAACTCCTTATCTCCCCTCCTACCTGTCACCCGAGGGGTCCCCCAAAGATCCATTCTTGGAACTCTTCTTTTCAACATATTCACCAATCAACTCCACAAAGCTATCCAGCACGCCACTCTAGTCCAGTATGCTGATGACTCCACTGTAATCTGCACCCCCATCACTTCCTTAACTCCAGCAATTGACACAAGAGTCCTTTACCACTGTTGAAACCTGGTTAGCCAACTCTCAACTAATACTTAACCCCAATAAATCACAGCTAATGACATTCTACCCCATTAGAGCCTTATCCCCCATACCACCATTTACAATATTCTCAGCTAATAATACCCCTATCATACCTGTCCAACACACCAAACATCTAGAGGTTATCATATATCACAACATGAAATCGATATGCACATGCCACAGACAATAAAGAAAATCCATAAAAAAGTAGGAACCCTACATAGATGCAAAAATGTACCTCAACTATTACAATAAAGCCACCACCGCAAGAACCCACCTACTATCCTCACTCGACTATGCCTCCCCCTTACTCATCAACCTAAACAAAGCAGACATTAACAAACTAAACATCTGCTACAATAAAATAGCTAGATTTACTACTGACTCACCCTTCAAGACATATCTCTGCATAGTAATCAAGCAACTATCCTGGCTAGAATTACCCAACCTGATCACATATAACCAGCTTACAATAGCCCACCAAATTCTATATTATCCCAGCAAAGTTATTGCTCTTCAAGGTCTACTTAATATCTACTCTAACAAACACCTATTAAAATCCACCAATAAAGAAATGGCTGGCATAGGCAAAAGCAACTATATATAACTATCAAATACTCACGGCTGACTTGGGTGAACCACATTTTGTGAAACCCAAACCTCAAACACTGGCAATGTCAAACTCCAAAATTACGGAAGTACAAATCTCGCCCCTATCTCATCCCATGTTAATGCCTATCTGTAGATCGCATTTCACATGAATTTCGGTGATAGCAGAGTTCAGCAATGTCAGTTTTCATGGACATGGGTTGGTGATACAACCATTAGACCAGGTCAACCCCGAGTATTTGATAGTAAAACTACACACACACACACGCATTTCACATGAATTTCGGTGATAGCAGAGTTCAGCAATGTCAGTTTTCATGGACATGGGTTGGTGATACAACCATTAGACCAGGTCAACCCGGTATTTGATAGTAAAACTACACACACACACACACACACACACACATATATATATATATATATATATATATATATATATATATATATATATATATATATATATATATATATATATATATATATATATATATATATATATATATATATATATATATATATATATATATATATATATATATATATATATATTGGGTCTATATTGAATCAGTGAATGCTTAAAAAAGTGAACGCTGATTCATCAACCCAATTTAAGCAAAACCTTACAATCCCGAACACTCGCAACAGCGATTTTTTTTTTTCCCAAGGGAAAAAAATCGCTGTTCCACAAAAAAAAAAAATCTTAAAACAGTATACACCCCCCCATACTTAAATATACCAACTCTGAGATCGCACCACTGTGGAAGAAATGGCAAACTCCTGAAACCGGACCAGCGATTTTTTCCCTGGAAAAAATTTGCTGTTCTGGGTGTTCGGGATTGTAAGCTTTCGCTTAAATAGGTTTGATGATTCAGCGTTCGCTTTTTTAAGCATTCGCTGATTCAATATAGACCCATATATATATATATATATATATATATATATATATATATATATATATATATATATATATATATATAGATATAGATATATAGATATACACACACACACACACACACACACTCAACATTCTACAAGGATATGGGTCTGTAATTTATGTAGTACATCAAATCCTTACCTGGCATGTCAGTCAATGAATATTTTCAAGAAGAGGAAGAAAGAAATTAGTAACTTTACAATGAAAATTTGATGCATACAGATAATTTAACTTCACTTCATGCCCCATAAACCATGAAAGCTTAACTTCTAGGGTCATAGTTAGAAGGGTAGATGCCTTCCCTAACTGTGTGCCTGGATCTAAGTAGCCACAGGAGTCCAAAGGCTAACTAAACACAAGAAGATTTGCTGGGAAGAATTGGATGGCTAAAAGCTACAATTCTGCTTGTTATTTTGTAAATCGTTACCCTCCTTACAAACCATTTAACCCTTTGTCATGTGATTTTACAAGAATTTAAGTTACAAGCATTCCAACTTTGCAGTAGCCTTTGGATTTAGTATTTCTATCTCTGACTTTCAAAATTCTAATAAATAAACCAAAGTCCTATGCTGCTAATCTACAGAAAGTTCAGGATAAGAGACGAGCTTTTACATTTTACCATTCAGCTGTCAGGCTATCTGCAGTCCTAATACTTATCATTCCAATTATGAACTCCTGGATTGCTGTGATTAGTAACACAGAGTGCAACTTTTATCTTTGTTTTCAACATGGCACAGATATGTAACACAGTTATACAGCACAATTAGAAGAACAGAAGTTTGAAAAGTGGAAATTTCCTACATTCAAATACTGTTGAATATATCTGTGCTCACACATGGAATGGCGGCTAATAACCTAATGCAATAATGTTGAAAGGAAATTATAGAGTCAGGCTTTTCCACAGCTTAACATCAGAAATAC
Source organism: Protopterus annectens (assembly GCF_019279795.1). Classification (NCBI taxonomy): domain Eukaryota; kingdom Metazoa; phylum Chordata; order Ceratodontiformes; family Protopteridae; genus Protopterus; species Protopterus annectens. Next base: position 468,686,499 of record NC_056738.1, on the reverse strand, counting down.
AGGCTTTAAATGATTTGAGGGCCCAAGATGATATAGGGATCAAACCAGCAGATAAGGGAGGAGCCATAGTGCTAATGGACTCCTCATGGTATAAAAATTGTATGACAGAATTGTTAACTGACACATAAACTTATATACAGATTAGCATGAAAGACATGAATAAAATGGTAACAGGAGTTAAGGATAATTTTTTTAAATTGTTACTGAATGGCCAGCTAAGTAGGGAAGTTTATGACTTATTTGAGGTCACTAATCCCATTACACTGACCATAAGTGGCCTGCCCAAGATTCACAAGGACAGATGAAATCCACTCCTCCGCCCCATTGTAGCAGGGAGGGGGTGGATTACTGAACCTCTATCCATGTATACTGAAGAGCAACTAAAGAAGCTCTTGCCACTAGCCACCATGGTACCACAGGATACAGGTAGCCGCATATGAACATTACATTCTAACTTATGGCACTGAAGACTATTCGGAGATACTGTTGGTCACAATGGATATCTCCGGCCTTTTCACAGTTATTCCCAATGCATATGGGATTGAAGTCATCAGAAATATTGTGACTCCAAGGGACCTGAATATCAACATTGATTTAGTATGTGCACTGTTGGAGCTCATACTAGTGAACAAAATGTTTTATCTATGTGAAGGATTTTTTTTGGCAATGCTGGGGGTAGCCATGGGGACCCTCTGTGTGAACAGCTATTCCAACCTTGTAATGGCAAGATGGGAGCAACAGCATTTACTCTCAAATAAAAACCCATGGAATAGACACCTAATATTTTATGGACATTTCGTGAATGATATTTTTATCCTGTGGAAAACTGATGATTCACAGTTGGGGTTATTCACTGACTACTTGAATCATCCTACTGATTTTCTTAAATTTACAGTCAACTGCTCAAATGAAACTATTGATTTTTTTAGATGTGAAGATACAGCTGGATCAGATGTCAGGTATTGAGACCTCAGTCCATAGGAAAGATACATGGAGAAGCCACTACTTACATAGGGGTAGTATGTATCCCAGAAATATTTTCAAAAACATAATGGAGAATCAAGTTACACGTATCTCCAGATTGTGCACTAAAGATATGGACTATGAATGTGAAAAGATTAAACTTGAATGACATCTAAGAGAAAGAGGGCATGCAACCAAAGATGTCACCTTGAAATCAGGAGGAACAGTGAATTTAAGAAAAGGAAAAGGGCAACCATATTTTCCAACAGGATAGAACAGGGGCAGCATAATGACAACTCTATAAAGAATAACACACTTGGTCTTACGTAGACTTATAGTAAAGATTCAAAGTATGTTTGCAATATTATTAAAAAGTTATGGCTAGTACTAACCCAAGATGAAAAATTTAAAGAAATAGTAGGTGAGAGACCAAAATTCATTTTTAAGAATAAGAAAAACGTAAAAAGGCTGTTATGTGCAAAGGATGGTTTCCCTAAAAAAAGTCAATTTAAAATTTAACAGGAAAGAAACTTTCAAGTTTGGCAGTTGTAAGGCCTGCCCCATGATAGACATGAGCAACCTTTTTAAACATCCAGTTTCAGGAAAGGAATATTATTTCTCTTGTAGTGATACTTGTAACAGCAAACATATTGTCTACCTAGCTACTTGTTCCAAATGTTCAGTGTACTATGTAGGCAAAACTAACCAACAGCTCAAGGAGAGAGTACTTCGTCACCTTAGAAACATTCAACACAAAGATGTTAAGAATACTTTGGTCAGTCATGTTGTCCAGTATCCTTCACATTCTTTTCTGTTCAAAGCCATTGATAGTGTCTTTGAGGGCACTAGAGGTGGAGATATAAGCAATAGGACTGAGATCTGTGAGGTCAATTGGATCATTAATCTCAGAGCAGACTGCCCTCCGGGTTTGAATGCAGTGGTACCATTCAAACCAATTCTAAAAGGAAGACATACTCCTGCAAAGTGATCCTAAGAGTTTGCTGCTATTTCCATCTTTGCTCTTATTTTAGAGTAAGGAACCCTAAACATCTGAGAAAAGGGAAATGCTTTGAGACATTTATTATTCAGTTTGTAAACTGCGGTGGTGGTGCTGCGGTAGCATTGTCGCCTCACAGTAAGACGTTGTCCTGTTTGATTCTCAGCTAAAGCGTCTTCTGTGTGGAGACATGCGTGAATGTGTGTACCTTCGTTGAAGGTTGTGCGTCAGGGTTGGCAACTCGGCATGTAAAAATCTACTGCCAATCATTAGCAGACCGGAGTTCCACTGTGGCAATCCCTAACCGGGAAAAGCCGAAAGACACAACAACTATTCGGTTTGTCATAAAAACCCAAAAAGTTACTTTGTCACTTATAAACATATGTATTGTAAGTTTGGAATTAGAACATCAATCAGGGATTTCTGATAGTGGACTTTGAATGAGCCATGTCCTTCTCTCTGATTCTATAGTTTCATACCGCTGCTATTCATGGGAGTATAGCGATTTAATGGAATGGAAATAAGGGCCATTATAAATAAGATGCCTGCAATCTGGTATGCAAACATCTCCTAAGGAAGTTATTTATTTATTTATTTATTTTTATTTATAACTTTGACCCCTATGAATGATTTCTTGTTACACTTTTGCAAATAAATGTATTTTGTTCAAGCAAGTGCTATCAAGGCTGTTTGAAGTTAGTATGCCTTAGCAATGAAGCTGTTCAATGTGGAGGTGTGGTCTATGTCCATTTTGTGATTGGCTGAAGGTATCTTTGATGTAAAAAGGCATTGGACTTGATTCACACATATGACTGGTCTTTGTTCATTTACTTTTAGCCCTACAGAGCCCTACACCATATGATCTGAGGAAGGTACCTAGCCGAAAGCGCTTATCGTACTTGAACTAAGGGCATTGTTACAATGTCTTCTGTTTTTATTTTTGAAAATTGATTAAAGTTTTATTCTGTGTTTTGGAAGAGTTTTTTAGCAGTCCATGGAGGTGTGTTACAGTTCTTTACAGATGTTTTTTTTCACAATAACCACCTTTGGCAATCAAAGAAAAGTTTTTTTTTGTCAACTTAGATCTATGGGTAGAAAACAGAAAATTTAACAAAGGCTTGCCCCCTAATGGATCTAGGAATCTCCCAAATGCATTATCCCATTCATGAGTCCCATCAAATTATCAACAGTATGATACCAGTTATTTTCATTAGTGGTAATATATAATTATCAGCCATGGGATGGGTAAAGCCAGTCTATAACTAAATGGGATAGGTTATTCTGAGCACAAAAAGGGAAACTGGCTAGGCTTAAAAATAGCCCACAAGGGCAGCTAGCCTAGTACTTACCTATGATCATATGAATTTATAATAGCTATTTCAAAAAATGATACAATTAGAGGACAGAGCAAGAAGGGAAAACCTGAGATTTTCTGCTGTACAAGAGAAACCAGAAGGAACAAACTGTACTAATTTTATGAAAGCACAAATAAACAACTTCATGTTACTTAAGACCGAGGTGGAAAGGTTCACAGCCCCCATGCTAAAGGTCAATGCTGTCCAAGCTGCTGAAACCTTTACAAAGGTACTCTATGAGCATCTGCAGGAATGCATGGATCGTGCTATCCCAAGTAAAGCCTAGACTCACTCCTCCAAGAAAAGCTAACCAGTCTGGTGGACCTCTGTCATAAACAAGCTATACAACAGAAGGGGGGAAACTAGTACAGAAAAGAGTAAAATCCCAAGAAGGAAAGACATCCCTGATCAGTATCAGCAAGAAACTACGATCCCTCATTAAATCATTCAAGGCTAGTTTCAAAAGAAAAATTGCCAATGACTCCAAAGATAACCACAAAGCGTTCTTTAGCTATGTCAAGAACCTAAGTGGAAACTCTCAGATCTGCTCTGAGTTAGTGCAGAATGGCACAAAATACACTGAACTGACTGATATTGCAAACATTCTGGCAGACATGTTTAGTGCAAACTTCACCCCCCCCCCTCTCACCCCCCTAAAGGGCCCATAACCATACCAGAAGAATGTAGGGCCTGTCAATCACAGACACACAGGTTAAAACAGCCCTATCCAAAGCCAAAACACTGCTTCAATGGGACCGGACGGTGTCCCAGGCTGTGTCTTACAAGAGCTCCAAAATGAACTAACCCCTCACCTAAACACACTGTTCAAACTCAGCCTCTCTACAGGCTATGTACCCACAGAGTGGCACACAGCAACAGTTATCCTGCTCCACAAAGGTGGAGCCAGAATGGACCCCGGGAACTATCGCCCTATAAGCCTGACTAGCCTGGTCTGCAAGGCTATAAAATGCATCATCATGGAACTCATTAACAGAGACATTGGGAACCTCCAAACTTGGACCCTACCAAGTTTGGCTTTGTTAGGGGCAGATCATGCCTCCTAAACCTGATGGACTTCTTTGAGATGGTTACCAAGGCATTAGATGAGGGAAAGGAGGTCCACACAGCCTACCTAGACCTTGCAAAGGCTTTTGACACCATTCCCCATTCTAGTATTATAGACAAGCTCACCAGCTTGAACATAAACCCCTATGTCACGAGATGGGTTGCCAACTGGCTCATGGATAGAACCCACATGGTGAGAGTTGCAGGCTCTACGTCCAACTCTAAACTGGTTACAAGTGGCATCCCCCAGGGCTCAGTCCTAGGACCCCTCCTGTTTGGTATATACTTCTCAGAGGTACAGGCAAGCATAGGAGGACTATGGCTGACCAAGTTCGCAGATGACTGCAAACTGGGGGCCATAACTGATTCTCCAGCTGATACAGACACCCTCCAGATGGGTCTCACTGAGACGGATACCTGGTGTCAAAATCATGGCCTCAAGCTAAGTGCCAAAAAGTGCATAGTCATCCCCTTTAGAAAAAAACAAAGTACCCGCGAACTACCACATAGGTTGTAGTCCCCTAAATACAGAAAATGTAATAAAGGATCTGGGGATCTAAGTAGATAGTAATCTCTCCTTTGATAATCATATTGCCAAGGTGGTTAGAAAATCCTTGTATGTGGTCCACCTAATCACAAAAGGGTTCACATCTAGAACAAAAGAGGTTATTGTGCCTCTCTACTCATCACTCATTAGACCCATCATAGAATACAATGCCCCATTTGGGATGTACCTTACAAGACACCTGCAACAGCTGGAAAGGCCACAAAAGTATCTCACCAAGAGGATTACTGGCTTTAAACAGATGCCCTATGCAGCCTGACTCAAGAAACTCCAGCTTTACTCGGTTGCATACAGCTTACTCAGAGGTGATCTCTGCCTGACATACAAGGCCACGTCCAACCCAGAATTGATGGACATGCTCCACCTAAAAAAAAACAAATCCTGGAGAGCCACATCTCTAGAGATATAAACCTCACCACAAAGATAAATAGGACATGCTGGAGGGATAGATTCCTATCCCAGAGACTCTCCATGCTTTGGAACAGGATTCCAATATACATCAGGCAGAGCCCCTCACTAATACTCTTCAAGAGAAACCTTGACAAATGGATGGGAAACAGAAAATTTACTCCAGGGATCACTGCAGCGGCTCTGCTGGACAGTGGTGCAAGGAACTAATGGCTCTGCTGGACAGAGGCACAGGGAACTAATCTAAGGGGGTGGCAAAAGCCAACACATTCTGGCTATGCTTATAAATGCCCTTGGGCAGATAGCCTAGTACTTACCTATGAACCTATGAACCTATGGAATGGTATTCCACACCAAGGTTTGCTAACTGAAAGGGCACATTGTAAGTATGCTCCAAAAATAACCAAGAGAAAGCAGACAAGACCTGTATTAGTAAAGATGCAATCCTACCAGTGGAAAGAGCTGATGCTGACAAAACTGTGGAAGAAATACTAAGCATTAAATGCTGAAATCAGTAGAGTATTTGTGGAAGATGATCATTCATTGTACATCAGACAGAAAAGAAGCACATTTATCCTAGCAATCAGGAAATGTCAAGAGGCAGGTGTGAGATTCAAACTGCTGTATCCAGCTCTCTTCAGAACATTTTTTCCTGGAGAATCAAGACCACTTTTTAATGCAGAACAGGCTAAAGAGGAAATACAGAAGTTTGTCCAACAAAAATTGAGCCATCAAACAGAGGGGGTACTCTGCTTCTCATTCTTTGATAATATTGCTCATAGAGAGACTATGCCAGGGAAACCTTTCCCAATGTTCCAAATAAAAACAATTGAGAGACAGAAAAAAGCACAGGATTTGACTAGAACAATTAAGAATACCTTTGACTTGAACTGGAGTCTGGGTTTGGAGATAAAGATTTACAGGAATAAGGCAAGCAATTAGTGAAATTAGTGAATACATGTGAGATTACAAAGCATCAATCACATTATTGATATATAGCTTTACAAAATAAAGAGGAAAGATTGGACTTTTGTTGATTTTCTTAAACTTGTGGGCGACTGAAAAGCATATACTCCGACCCTCAGATTCATGAAGCTTGCACCAGGCACAGGCGTAGCGTAGGCGGCATAACGCCAAATATGTCCGCCAAGCGATTCAGGTACGAACCAATCCCATGTGCACTACTGGCATACGCCAGAGCTATGCAGCCCTCGGCATAGATATGCAAATCACCCCATGCGCAGTGTCGCACCATGCTAATGAAGGCATACAGCGATTCACGAAGTGGTGCAGGCGTAGCGCAAGCCCATGGAAATGTAAACCAAAAAACATGGTTTACATTTTCCCAAACAGAACATCGGAGTTATGGAAGCGGACCACACACATGTATTAAAAAGTTAACATATGCCAATGGAGAAATACACAGCTAATGGCACAAGAAAAGGTGCACAACACCTAAAAAACAACATTTAATGTCATGTCCACAGAAACGCACAGTACAACCACAGGGCATGTGTGTGCAAACAGGAATGCAAAGGAAATATATAAAAATGGCAGAAAATCGCAATGAAAGACAAATCAGGATTGCACCATAACATGCAATGGTAGGCATGGCACACCACAAGCAAGGCGTAAGGGTTGCCAGGGGCCCGCGACAGTGTTCAGTGCTGTAACTATGAATTAGTAGTCAATGCCATGCAAATGAGGCAGGTAATACTGAATCGCAAATGTCCCACCGGATTAAGGATGTACCTGATGGTGCAGCGCTATAACACAGAGGAGTGTATCAAAGGTGATACATGACATCAGCAGAGGGGTGTGCCACCGTATCAGTAAGCACATTGGAGCAATGCAAATCTGGCCTGGCCGTTGCTAAGCAAAGCTGAAGGACAGGGGTTGGGAGGAGGGTATAGCACCGTTTAGCTGAGAGCACACATGGTGCCCAAAAGCGCATGTGTACGGGGATGAACTCGTGCCCAAAACCCGGTAAGCGGATGCACGCACCGCGAACAATAGTACAAATAAGAAGGTCATGGGAAGAAAAGAAGGAAATGCTGAAGCAGGGTAACTGGCGTAGTAATGAGCAATTAACACCAATCAACACATGGTGGCCAATCGACGGCAGTAGACAAGCCTGCATGCAGAAACCTGCAAAACAGGATAGGGGAGGCATAGGATTGCAAATTGTGTGGAGGACCTGGAATGCAAAGATAGGAGAACTGTCATAGCAGAGCAAAGCAAACCCAGAGTAAATCGGCAATAGCACACATTACGCAAGATAAGCCAGGTCTAGGAAAGTACAAATGAAAGCAGGCAGCTGGATGCATGCCAGCAAATGGTAGGTGTAACGTGCACAAATGTAAATGGAAGGGCAGGAGGTAAGCGCAGCATCCAAATGTAATGCAACACCAAAGGTAGCACAATAGTGGTTTCGTAAATAAAACACAGAAGATACCCTGTAGCCACGATTGTACATACACACCCTATGACATCATCAGTGTTCACAGCAGAACAGTATAAAGTGTGGAAGCACCCAACACACACCTGTTTATTCCCAAACACCGCACCATAGGTATAAACAGACGGGGAACTTTTAAAATGTACATGTTGGGAGCTGCCATAGCTGTGATTCATCAGCATGTGTTACAGACCGACAGGGTTGTGGAGGATGATGCCGACAACCACCGTAGGCCTCAGAGGAGGAGAAGAGTGTTCAGACCAAGGGTAACCTACCAGGGGCTACATGATCTGGAGATAGTAGAGCATTACAGGGTGGACAGGGACATCTTACAGCAAATAGTAGAGCTGTGCCGGCCACGCCTGAGAACCAGAAACAACAGAGGGGAACCCATCCCAGTGGACACGAAGGTATGTGTAAGCTTGCGAATACTAGCCACAGGTACCTTTCAAAGGCCAACTGGAGATATAATGGGGATCTCACAGGCATCGGCATCCAGGGTACTACACCAGTTCCTGGATGCCATGTTACCACATGCCAATGAGCATATACACTTCCCCCGAACTCAGGAGGAGTTGGCCAGCAATATGCGTCACTTCCACCATGTGGCAAACTACCCGGAGGTACTGGGTGCGATAGACTGCATGCACATACAAATTAAGTCACCACCCAGTGAGTATGGTAGGCGCTACATAAACCACAAGGGATTCCACTCCATCAACTGCCAGGTCATGTGCAATGCCCAGGGCATTATCATGGATGTGTGTGCTGGCAGCCCTGGAAGCTACCACGACTCCCATATCTGGCATGCCTCACAGCTGTATCAGGTATTTGTCAGGGGGGACATCCCACAAGGTCACCTTGTGGGGGATGCTGGCTATGCACTGGAGCCATGGATGATGACCCCCATCAGAAATGCACACACACCAATGCAAGAATGCCATAATGAGGCACATGCACAAACCAGAATCATCATAGAGTATGTGTTCGGGATGCTGAAATCACAGTTCTGGTGCTTGGACACATCTGGTGGAGCCTTGCAGTACTCTCCAGGCACGTGTGCCCACATCTTCATAGTATGTGCCATGCTGCATAATATGATCCTGCGGAAACAGCTGCAGCAGGGACATAATGGGGGAGGGCCTCACAGCCCACCACAAGTGCCAAGGCCAACACAGGCACAGAGCAATCCAGACCACGGACACACTGTGCCAGCCCCAGTAGGCAGACGGAGGCATGCCCAATATGCCTACGCCTTGGCAAAGAGGGAACGTATAGCACATACCTTGACAGTGTAGGCTCCCACGGACTGACACCCCTCCCCACCTGCACACAGTAACATGGATGGCACGCAAACATGACTACCTGTAATTTGTGATGTATAGGTGGCCCACTGTGGAATCCTACATAGGCAGCCCTCAAACATTGAACATGCAACAGCCATGGGAACACAGAACTGTCAACACCTGAACGGTAGATGCACCCATCAGCATCTGTTGGTGCTGTGTGTATAGGTTCCCAGGTACTTCGGTAGGTACACGCCCAATTGTCAAAGGCAAAACACCAAACAGGGCAAACAGTGACACCCATTGCCACAACATCGAGTAAGCAACTGTCGCGTACTGGAGCAGAGGCAATCGTGGGAGCATATGTGTGTAAGTACTGTCCTACACACAGTCATCACGGATTACCTGCCACGTTACTGAGGGGCTCCACAAAATGTAATCATGGATGTAGTGTCAAGGCAGGGGATGTACCCATGACAGGCATTAGTCACCCCGGCATGCTGCATCCACGGTCGTATGAAGGTGTAGCAAATTATTGGGTGTACCTAATTGTGATATACATACCCAGTGCTGGAGTGCAGCCAGTAAACATCACATGGACATACCATTAACTGGACCCATCAGGTTGTAAACTAACGGAGTCATCCATGTGAGTGTAGTGTGGAGTAACTGCTGTAGTGTACTGCACATACAAATTTACATAATTCGTGTACAACCTCCAGATGTCCAAGTGGTACATGCAGTGACTGTCATGCATGCTCCCAGTCCCAACGGCACGGGTAATGCAGCCCGGATGCAGGTCATCAGAATATGTGTAGCACAAGTTAGCGGGAATAAGCGTCGCCCACAGCTGGTAAGCGATGTTTAAATACGACTATACGGATATGCACGAAACAGGGCTTAGTGTCACTGACCACTGTGCAGATCATGGTCAATGATGTACAGAACAGGTGACACCAGCATTAGTCACCCCTGAACAAATAGCGCCTGCTCTATAGGGTAAAATGACCACTGCCAGGAGTGGAACAGGCAGTCATGTACACAATCATCCAACACTATTGCTAGGCAAGATGTACGTATGGTAGGGTTGCCACAGTTCAAATGACCAATGTGGGACATACGCCAGATGTCAGCAGGACGACACACACCCGGCCAGGATGAAAACCAGAACAACAGTATTTTGCATAGATAAAAAGCTTATAGTTTAGTAATGGTTGCAGGTACGTGTTCCGTGTCCTGTAACATGTAGGCGGGTCAGATACAGAATAAGGGTGACATGCAACAATGACATAAACTATAGGGAATATGTTTGTCCCAAAGTCACAGGACATTTGTTATGTTCACAAATATTTTGCAGGACACAACTGCACAAAGAGGGATTGTCCCTCGCAAAGTGGGATGGGAGGTAATCTTAACCTATGGCAGGTGTGTAATGTGACAGGTACAGACACAAACATACGGAGTCTAGGAAACACAGTATACACTGACAAACACACAATGAAAGGCGTAGCATGCCTGTCACCACCCCTGTCCAAGATATGTATATATATATATATATATATATATATATATATATATATATATATATACATACAGATATATATATATATATATATATATATATATATATATATATATACACATATATAATACAGATAGAAAGGGCGATAGTGTGATTTATGTCGATATACAAGGGGTCACTGGCATTTGCAAATATATAGATAGGTCGACGACATTCTAAACACCTTTGAATTACAAATAAACAGGATACCGCCAACTATGGAATATGTCACACACCGACACGCGTAACCAGGAGGATGAAAGACAGAAAGAACACAGTACTGGAACAGTAGAACCGCGAGCAATAGGATGATAGTAAGGACATGTAGTCACCACTGTCGGCGGTACAGACCACGTAGGTACCGTGTACAACTGTGGTTGTGTGTGATGTAGCCTGTGTATGTGTGTGATGAGGGTGCCATGTGTGTTCCCGTGTGACTAAAGTGTGTCATGTGTGTCCACATAGTGTGTCTGTAGGTGGCAACTTGGAGGTAGATGACTACGGTAGGTGCGGGTATAGCTATCCGTAGGCATGCGGTAAACACCTGTCCCACATCGGGAGGGACGGCCCCCCTGGCAGGTGTGTCCTGATATGAAACATTAGAAAGGGCAACTGTCCATGAGTATAGGACATTAGTATGTCCCACATAATATGCAATAGTTGCAGGAAATACTCATGCCTGTATGTAAGAAACAGAAATGTTACATGCAAATTGATACGTAGTGAAGGACAAAGAACAATAGGTTTGTAATGAGGATAAAAGTATGTGCTATCCTGTGTACTGACCATGGCCGTATGTCAGCCTGTAAACACCACTGTGTGACCCGCAAGTGTCCAACTATGGCCATATGAAAAGGTGGCAAGCCATGTGACAGAGGGTCTGACACCAACACCACTGCAATGACAGCAAATATCTGGGGCAGACATACACAGGATAGTGTTCATTTACAAATATCTCTGCACATATTGCCGTACATCCAGAGGTATGGAAGTATCAACCGCACCTGCATACCATATTGAAACCAATTAACAATGGCCCACAGTAAATTCCCATAATAGAAGTCTATTAAGTGATAGCACAGTAATTAGGGAAGGGGCCCACACACATATATATATATGGACTATGTAGAAATGCAAGCCCCACAAAACCGTATATGCTACGTACACCCGCCTACATCCCCCACACTGTAAACAATAGCAATACAGACCGTAACCACAGCCCAAACATCTGGTTAGTCAATTACATCTGCTGAACCATTGACATACCTTGTGAGAGACATTTAAAGGCGCCATGCAAAATTGTATCCGTCGTATAACGGAACAAACGGCGATGTTACAGGTGTTTGCAATAGTCCTTTATCAGACGGGTGGGATGACAGGTACAGTCACAGGTAGAATCACACACAATCCACGGGGGGCATGACCCCAAAATAGACTTGGCTCTACACAAAGCAGTTGCAATTACACACAACAAAACACAATACAGGCCGTCTCCCCGAAGGCAGGGCAAATGGCCAACGCCCAGGTGGGGAATTCAATTATACCCCACTGCTGCGGCATAATTGGCAAATGAAGTAGCTGCACAGCTGAAGTGCACGTAATTAGTCACACCGGAACACCAACTGGCGGCAGTAAACCACATGTTGCAGGTATAGACGTATATAAGGATGACTTGCCAGATATGCAAACTGTATGCTCATACTGTATAACAGTTGAAAGAGTGATACAGAGGAGTGAGATAGAGATGAAATACCAGAACGATATCAAGGTATGTGTAACACTAACTGTATGTATAGTATGTTCTGAATTACGTAATGTCAGTGTATGCATAGCCTGGTTTGCAGTAATTAACAGTGTCCACCATGCATAAAGTGGGGAATGGTATTTATGTAGTGGTGTCTCGCTGATCGTACCTATGCTTGTAGAAGATGTGCGTCCAGCAGTGAGCCACACGGTAAACAGCACAGACACCACAAGGGATGCAACATTACGGTGTTAAATAGAACAATGTCATATGACCCGCCATCAGTGGCAGGGTATGTCCAATAAGTACGTGCTATAGTAGGGGATAGTATATGTAGATATACTGTAACAGTACGCATGTGTATGGGCATATAATGTCAATGACATGTCTAAGGTGGACCCTCTGTGCAAGTAATGGTTGAATTATGGGACACCATGTAAAACATGTGTAATGTATAGTACAGTAGATTGATATGTCAAATATGTTACACAGGAGAACAGGCATATGATGCATAACAAAGGTATCATATAGTGATGTGAGTACTATGTAATTAAGATATGTATAAACAGTTATGATGAAATAACTATGTACTCCACTCTGTGCATTTGCAAAGGACGCAAACATTACTCCCATACTAGAATAGTGGAAGAGATGTGACAGACAAACATGAACATGATTGGCGTGTACAATAACAGTAGACATATGGCCCCAAATAGTCATGGGACATTGTAATAGCGTGACAGCCAATCTAACTGGAAGGGCTGTTTAATCATAGCCTCACCTCAGGTTTCGTGCCCACTGAGTAGCGCAGAGCTATAGTTATCCCAATCCACAAGGGGGGATCCACCTTGGATCCCGGAAACTACCGTCCCATCAGTCTGACAAGCCTTATCTGCAAGGCCATGGAGCGTATTATCATGGAACTTATAAACAAAGACATTGGCAACCTTCAAACACTGGACCCCACCCAGTTTGGGTTTGTGAAGGGCCGATCTTGTCTCCTGAACCTGATTGACTTCTTTGAATCAGTCTCCAAATCCATGGACAAGGGTAAGGTGGTCCTCACAGCCTATCTAGACCTTACCAAGGCCTTTGACACCATCCCCCACTCTGGAATCATAGATAAACTTACTAAGTTGGGCATTAATCCCTATGTCACCCAATGGGTTGCTAAATGGCTTACTGATAGAACCCACACTGTAAAAGTAGCTGACTCCAAATCCAGCTCCAGACAAGTGACAAGTGGAGTACCTCAGGGTTCAGTCCTGGGGGCGCTCTTGTTTGGCATCTACTTCTCTGAAGTACAGGTCAACACTAAGGGACTCTGGCTAACAAAGTTTGCAGATGACTGCAAACTGGGAGCCATTATTGAATCCCAAATGATGTGGATACTCTACAAAGGGCTTTACAGAAACAGATGCTTGGTGCCAGAGCCATGGGCTCAAGCTCAATGCCAAGAAATGTATTGTTATCCCTTTGGGAAAAAGCATGTATCCATGAATTACCATATAGGTGGCAGTACACTAAACACAGAAAGTGTGATAAGAGACTTAGGAACACAGGTGGACAGTGGTCTCACCTTCGATAACCACATCGCCACAACAGTCAGGAAATCCTTCTATGTGGCACACCTCATCACGAAGGGCTTTTCATCCAGAAAAAGGAGGTCATTGTCCCACTGTACTCATCCCTCATTAGACCCATTATAGAATACAATGCCCCATTTGGTATGTACCTCTCAAGACATCTGCAACAACTGGAAAGGTCTCAGAAATACCTCACTAAAAGAATCACAGGCCTAAAGCAGATGCCCTATGCTGACCGCCTTAAAAAACTCCAGCTATACTCTGTCGCATATCGTCTACTCAGAGGATCTCTGCTTAACATACAAGGCCATGTCAAACCCAGAGCTGTTGGACATGCTACACTTAAAGAAATCCCAATCCCTCAGAGCTACACGCCCAGGGATCTAAACCTTGTCATCACAATAAACAAAACATGTTGGAGGGATAGGTTCCTGACCCAGAGACTCCCCAGACTCTGGAATAGATTGCCCATACATGTCAAGCAGAGTACCTCTTTGGACCTCTTCAAGAGGAACCTTGACGATTGGATGGGAGAAAGGAAATTCACCCCAGGGATCACGTCAATCGCCCTGCTAGACAGGGGTCCAGGAAAGTAAATAATGTGGGAAGAAATATTCAGGGAATTGTTATGGCTAGGCTTGTATAGGCCCTAGGGCTGATAGCCTAGTACTAACCTATGAACTTATGAACCTATGAACCAGTAACCATGCACAAAGGACATGTAATAGCTGCACAGGTTCATAGTGGTGTACCATGCAGTCTGGCAAGTCAATGTGTAACATCAACTACAGTGTGCACACCAGTGGCACCTCTCCAGGGTAGTGTCCTGTGAATAGAAGAGCCATGTGTAACCTGCATCACTGCACAGTACAGCCACTGCAGTGATCCCTGGCGTACATGTGTCCACCATCCAGCAAGCGAGGTATCACATGAACACTGCTACTGACTGTCCATGCGTGATGTACATAGAAAACATGTCCCAAAGCATGGTGAGTGTCCGGTCTGGGAATGCAGCCCCCAAGCACATGCCACACACAGTCGCGTGTGTGCACATATCCATGAGCATCATGGTCATAGTGGCTATTGTGTATGTTGTGTATGCGGAGTATATCCATAAACATATTTGCAGACATGGGCCCTGTCTTTGCAGCAGACATCACCCCTGAGTATGTAGTCTGCAAATGTGTACAGATGTGGTGTCTGTACATAAGCCGCATACGTCACCAGGTGTAGCTCAATAAACATCATGGCGTTTTAATGTTGGGGTATGTAAAGCTGTTGTGTAAGGTACACTCTATGCAGGGTGTTGTACCCATGGATGTGTGTATACGTCCGGTGTTCAGAGATACAATGGGTGCCTATGTACCAGCTACACACCCAGGACAGACATGTGTGAACATGTAGAAGGATATCCACGCCACAGTGGCAATGTGGTAATCACAGGAGTGTGTGCGACATACATGTGTCTCACACACATGTACAATGCAACATGTATGTAGGGGAATAACACCTATGTGATAACCAGTGGGAGGATGGTGTACTGCAAAGGTGATGTACACACCAAGTGTCATGCAGGTAGAGGCCATGATGTTCATATCGGTATCTGTCACAGTGACACCCGTATGGATGGGGTCTGTATCAGCTGGTGGAGCAACAACAGCGCTGGGTATGCAGTGGTCTGTAAAGCTAGGCAGGGAAGTCCCCTCAGTGGTAGCCTGTACCTCAGGGAAGCATATACCGAACATGAGGGCCCCATGACTGAGGACTGTGGTAAGCCAAGTGTAACTGGATTGCAGTATGTGATTTGGTATGCCACCCTCAGTGTGTGTGTCCTGTCCATTAGCCACCTCAGGGAAGCATATACCGAACATGAGGGCCCCATGACTGAGGACTGTGGTAAGCCAAGTGTAACTGGATTGCAGTATGTGATTTGGTATGCCACCCTCAGTGTGTGTGTCCTGTCCATTAGCCACATTGAATAACATCCGGAGACATATGTTGTGATGTGCAGGTGGATGTGTATGTAGTCAATACCAGAATGGAGAACGGTGCTGAATGGCAGCGAGAGAACAATGCAGGCTGTGTGGACACTCGTGTCTTTATCAACAACTCTTTCGACTGTAAGAAAGGTGTTCAACAGGTGTAGGAGGCATGTTGTGGCCCCAACAAGACCAACCCAGCTGGCATCAAAGGACTGGGGCACAACAGAG
Organism: Protopterus annectens; assembly: GCF_019279795.1. NCBI lineage: Eukaryota > Metazoa > Chordata > Ceratodontiformes > Protopteridae > Protopterus > Protopterus annectens. Next base: position 468,670,301 of record NC_056738.1, on the reverse strand, counting down.
ACTCTACGAATGATGTCCATGATTATGTGCCCTATAGCCGTGCATAACAAACCAGTGAGGTGTGTAGGGCAATAGTCCCAGTCGTGCAGTGTGGCACCACCTGTGAGTGTTACAGTCGCTGTGTGCCAGTCAGGGGCCACAATGTCTGGTACAAGGCTATTACTGAATATGGTGTCCCAGTGGGGAGAAATGCTGTTCAGAGTTCTGTGGACATCACAGCCTGGGATATTGCAGGGTGACAAGGGGCCTGTGTCCTAGGACATATAGAGTGCAGGTCAGTACTGTGTAGGTGTGACTGCAGGTACACCGCAATGTACCTGCAAGGAATGTGGCCCTGCAGGGAGTGAGAGGGTGTAATGTTAGCAATGAAGCCATCAGATAGGATGTTGTCAACAGCACCTGTTACTGTCATGTTCCAGAGTGACAGTTGTATGTGTGAGCAGATGTGGGTATTGCATACGACTACTGACATACCACCAAAATGCCCTGTGGTACATCTCAGAATGTGTCACAGTAATGTGTATGTAGCTAGTTATGGTGTATGTGATATGGGATCCTGTGGCCCTACCGAGGCTGACCAGTGAGTCACCCCACCCATGGGAATGTACACCACTGTGTAACAGCCCCCACCTGTTGTTGTAAAGTATGTCCGTGGGACTGCACCCCCAGAGTGTCATCTGTATTCTGGTGTGTACCTGCATGGCTCTGTGTGGAATAGCATGAACCACATTGTCATTTACGAGCTATTGAAGTGCACTGGGGTATGTCTCAGCATTTGCATGTGCATTGTCCACCTGCACGTGTGTCACAACAACAACTACCGCTGTCATACATCTGTAGTTGGTGTTGTAGTACTCATCTACTGTGTATGCCATGAAGTGTGTGGTGCCGGTATGTGGCTAACAAGGGTGGGTAGCAGATGTTCGGATTCCAACAATGAGGGGACAACCCCAGGTGTCGAACAGCAGTCACATGTTGTCAGTGTCCATGTCAAGGATACTGTTGGTCTTGGAGGTGGTGTATGGGTCGAACCAGCTGAGCGGAGTTTATGACTCACGCACAGTGTATGCCTAATGTGTCAGTACATGTGCGGCTATCACAGTTAGGTGTGGGTTACTGTCAGTCTCACAATAGTAGCAGCAGTAGTTCTGGACACAGTCATATGCACGTGGAGCACCTGTGATGTAACCAGCCGGGATGTGTGTACAACATAGTGGAATATGGGGACACTTCAGCTGTGGGTGTGTCACTCCAGGTACATGCCTGAAAGGTACGGTCTGTCTATACCCAGTCATTGCAGGTGTGCTCTGCAGAGCCAAGAGGTAGGTCCCAGTCACTGCAGAGATATTGCAGTGGTGCAGTATCAGGTGTGCCTTGCCTGCGTGCATCACAGAGGATGATATCAAGCATTGTGTGACATGACCACATGCTTCGCTAGCCTGTTCCAATTCTGGTGGTGACTGTTATTGGGCACTGTGCAAGACAGGCAGTATAACAGCAGCAAGAGACCAACATCTGCTCCGTACTCCTAGGGCTGACAGGTGCAGGTCAACTGTGCCACAACATCATGTTGCTTGGCCAGGTCTGTCAAAGTGAACATATACTAGATGCCTATGGAATGACAGCAGAAGCAGGGACAACTGTTGGGAGTGTCACAATCATTCGTAGTACAGTGGTAACAGGTCCGGATGAACGCAAAATGCTTCCCAGGGTGTGGACCACACCAGTAGGGTGACAACACTGGTGGGCTATTGCATGTCCCTGCACATGTTGTCTGTGCCCTGAGTGACAATGTCTGTCACACAAACATGGAAGGGGAGTCACACCATACCTGCTGACTTGTGGCATGTGTGCATAGGTTATGTTGCAGAACCAGTTACTGGACAGCAGGATGTGAGTGAATATCGCCTTGTGTAGCCTGCTGAGTGGAACAGCAGTGTGACTGCCGACATTCACCTAAGACAGGTGTGTTGAGCATATTCTGATACCCTATTGGCTGTATGTGATGGGCACACGTGTCTGTGGGCTACAGGTTGGTGTGGTTGTGTTTGGCAATGTGGGCTATTGTCAGTGCCCACACAGAGTATGGAGGGGTACTGTACAAGGTGTCTCCGTATGTGTGGCCTGTGGTGGGGATCATGTGGGACCATGTGATGTGTGGGTGCATTGCCAATGTTGCACAACCCCACATGACTGTCAGGTGCAGTCAGGGTTGGTGACAGTATAACCCCCAGCAGGGCTGCATATGTGCATCCCCCACAGGCTGTACTGTTCTATGTTGGGAGGTGTGCATTGACTGTGGACATGAGTATAGCTCTATTGCCACATGTACAACATAGTCATCATAGTGACAAGCAATCGCACTGGTACGTGCCAGTTGGACAGGACTGTATATAAGTGGTACGTGGCAGGTGGACAGGCCGTAGAAACCACAATGTCTCACGAGATATGTGAGTGATGTGTGTATGACAGCTGTTGTACAGTTATCAAGCTGGAAATGTATGGACAGACTGTGTACCTATGAGGACTGGTGTGAAATGGGTGCTAAACTAAGCAGTAGCTCATAACGTGCCAAGAAGCTCTGAAGAAGTGCTGAGCATGCCCACACATTACAGATAGGGTGTTGTATAGTATCAACCCACATGTGTTGACAACAGTCATGATTGGTGGCACCACATCAGTAAACTGCCGGGTATGGTCTACAGGTTCATGAACCATTATCAATGTAGATGTTAGCAGTACAGATGTACAAGACAGTACGGATGTTCGGCTACAGATGCCTGTGTATGTCACAGGAGTGTTCTACTAGTGGCCTGTTGACAGACTCACAACAACCAAAGGTGCTACAGTGACATGTGCATATCACACAGTGTTAGCTACAGTAAACCAGGGTTAATGTGTTGTACCCCACCCGCATTGTAACCCATACCACACAGACAAATGTCAGCCATCTGTGTGTGTGATGATGTGAATGGCCATGACCTATGGGCAATTGTTGTCACAATGTTGTGAACAACATACAGAATGGGATGTGTGTGTGATGTGTGTGACATATGTGCACATTCTGGTGGATGATATCAGCAATGACACCAGTAGGGGAATACCCCCGTACACATTAGGAAACACCTAGGCTGTGGTCAACAGTATGGACACTGTGTTAGGGATGGTGTAGTGTAGTACACCTCCCTGAGCTGGAGACATCTCCCTGGCCCTTTAGGTAGTCATCCGAGGTTCCCATGACATGACAGGGTGGTATCCATGTGAACGGAGATCATTGGACAGGCATACACAGCACCCGTGTGACCAATATTGGAATACACATCACCCTCCAGGGGTAGGGCCCATGAGTGGATGGCCAGTACCAGCCTCCACAATACTCACCTCCAGTATGCAGCATGCTGTCCACCTTGCATACAGACATATGTGACTATGCTGTTAGACATGCTACATGTCCATAGCCTGATCTGAAAGACATACGTCATGGACAACCACCATCCTACGACTTGGATGGCCACATGCTGGACAGATCCCTGTGCCATACCTGTGACATACTCCCACCATACCATGCAGCCCTGTCCACATAGCTGCACATATCACCCCTGCCATACATGGTGTGATGGCCATATGGTAGATGTAGTATCATCTATCTGGATCAGTAATGTGTCACTGATGCCCCTCATGGTGGCATAATGGGTGTCGGATACAGCTAGGAAACCCAGCCCGTACATGCTATAGCCGATAACCTTACCTGCAAATGACGTCCGACTAGCCACTGTCCCATGTCTATCACATGTGCAACACAGGTGATCGTGGCATGATGTTGAACAGCTGTGCATTGTAGATGTCTATGGATAAACAGATGCATGTACAGGATTCCATGCGTACTTGGTGCATTGTCACTGCCCAAGTCCAGTAAGACTGTGTCTGTGTTGATATGTGACATATCCACAGCATCTAGGTCAACAGCATTACCATGGATACATCAGGCATGGGTAGATAGGTAAGAACACCAGTGCATGCAAACAGATATGTCCACATGGAGACTGATGTCACATGCAGTAGGAACACTAATGAGGTGACACACATATATGGGGATGATATCTAATGCATACTGTGTGTTACATGTGTGGGACACATATATGCCAGTCATGTTAGTGTCATGTTGAGTTGCAAAGATAACTGTGCAAATGTACTAGAATGTATGTGCAGCAGTATCACTGTACATGTCTGTAAATGTGACCTGTCACCTTCATCATGTCTTACAGATAATGCCGCGTACACGCCTACCAGCATATAGCCGACAGGAGGATGATGTCATAATACCGTACCTCCATGAGAACTATGAGGCGTTATTCAGCCACGTGCCACAGCATGCACAGCAGCGGGATGACCTGTGGCAGGATATTCACAGGAGGGTCAACAAAGTGGGTGGCCACAACCGCACCTACAAGCAGGTGTGCAGACACTGCACAGACCACATACATCATGCAAAACAGTGTGCAACTGCAATCGCCAGAGAACAAGGTGGTACGGGTGGTGGGCCACCAACCCAGCCTCCACTCACACAGACGGAGGAGCTACTGGCCAGTCTAGGAACACCCTCAGAACAGCCCCCACAAACAGTAGCTGCCATCGTGGAGGTGGGTGTCTCCCAACCAATGAGCCTGGAGTTGCCTGGTAAGTCAGTACTGAACATATGGCCAGTATATCCCACGTATGTGCATGTGTCAGTGTACATCATGTAATGTAACAACATATGCAAGGTATGTGGACACATGCTTTATGCTACCCTGTGTATGCACCATACCTCCAAACTGTACAGGTAAATGTAGGATGTCCAGATGTCTGCCTCATATTGTCGGTGTGTTCCCCTTAATATCTGTCCCTTTCTGGCAAATAGCTGAGGAATGGAGTCATTAAATGATGATATACAGTTGTGTTTATGACTGCACATTCCGTTGCAAACCCATGTGCATGCAAACCTATTGGTCTATCAAATATCTGGGTTAGTAAGAGCAATATGTCACAGTTGTCCCTATATGTCTCCCATCATAGTAGGCGTTGTCCACATTTATTGTTCTAAGAGGTTGAGAGGTATGGTATGCACACATGTGCTGACTATATGCTATTGTACAGGCGAATGTGTTAATCTGCACTGTGCACCCTGTGGCTGTCATACAGTCATGGATAATGTTCATACTGCTGTGTCACCCTATACAGGTACCTTTGGCGTGCCGCACAGACAAGAGTCCGTTGCAGGTGAGTCTATCATCAGTATCAGGCATGTCAAAGCATAGATCTATTCGCCATGTGGCCAGTTAATACATGGATATACAGGTTGCATCACCCATCATCCACACAGGCCACCCATGTGCAATATATACAACTGAAATGATACACAGACATGAAACTACAGTATTTGTCATTGCTACGTGTGTCCAGCTGTGCATACAATGGTGGAGGTGTTCTACAATGGAGGCATATGTACTATACAGTGGAACAGAATGTGTGGTACACAAACCAGTACTGCACAGTGAGCTGTGATATGGGCAGACCACAGGCATCACCATTGTGTTATATGCCCCTGCAAAGGTTTCACACATGGTGATGTTCCATCCGACATGTCCGAGACACGTAGTGTTTTGGTTGCAATATTGTCACAATTCCCCATAACCCATACCCCACATACACCTGTTGTCTGCATAGCCCTGTGGATGATGACATAACCAACATCTATGGGTGTATGTCATATTGGACAACACAGACATGTGTGATAGACGGCCATCACATACATGACCAACACATGTGCACACATGGCCATGGGGAATGGCCAGAAACATGTAGCCACACAGAAGACGGGATGTGGATACACCCTGTCCCACTTTGTCCACACATGGTCCAAGTACAGCCATACTAGACCGATTGTACAGGTGATGTGGTACGCTGCACATCATAATAACTGCTTGTGCACAGCTAGCGGAGGTGTCAGTGACATATACCTCATAAGATGTGTTGAACATGCTGTCTGTGTCATAGCATGATGGTAGTCACCTTCACAGATTCCACTGACAGTGACACCGGGCCACAGAAACAGTACCTTTCCCCCCTGCTGTAGGACATCACTGTTAGCTGTGCACCATGTGTGCGTGGTACATCAATGCCATGTGTGAAATGGTGATGTGACAGGTCTGCTATGTGTGGACATGGTTGCCACGCAGCTAACATTCTGTAGTCATCGTGCAGGGGTGTCATCTGTATGTCCTCCAGTGACCTGACACATGACGCAGCATGGTTGGGTGTGTATACACCTCAGCATCATAGGTCACAATCCACAGGTATGTCATGGGTATGCATGCAGTTCTATATATGCATTGTGTACATAACATGCACTGTTTAGCAATATAGATGCCTCATGATGCCATGCAATGGCACAGTGTCTGTACATCACACTGTACAGCAATGTAGATGGCCCAGTCCCCTACCATGCCCATGCACATTTGCTCAGCATGCATTCAATCTGTAGGGCATATGGACAACACCGCAATGTGATTCCCAGTACGATGCTGTACATGTGTCACGACACCATTGTGTCAGGCATGCATGCATGTTAATGAACATGTCAGCAGATTACATGTCAAGGTCACGTCAGCCATGTGTACTGTTATCCTGTTCTGGTCCACATGGTGTATCATGGGGATGCATGCATACTACCATGATCGTGTGAATTGCATGGATAATGATATGACACCTGCCTGCTGTAGTGTGCATTCCAGGGGGTATGCTTACAAACACTATTGATGTCTGAGCTGCATGCTGTCAGCTGTATCACAAGCATGCTGCATGCCATCTGTCATCTCACATGCATGGTGTGTCAGTGTGTGTGTTGGTGTGTGTGTGTATGTCGGTGTGTGTGTGTGTGTGTGTGTGTGTGTGTGTGTGTGTGTGTGTGTGTGTGTGTGTGTGTGTGTGTGTGTCTATTGTAATGTAGAGTGTTTTTTTGCATTCACAGGTGATGTAGGTGCGTTACCCTCCTGTGGTCGATCTGATAGTGTCCCCACAGATGCTAGCAGTGATGAACATATGCACGAGGTACAGGCAGGGATGTCAGGGGGGGAATCTGTGCCAATGGTTGCCATCCCAGCTATGTCCCCCTCTTCCCCGCACACAGTTCAGCTGCCAACATATACCACATCTACAGTGGCCATAGAGGAAGGACAGTCATCGTTTGTTAGCGTTGAACAGGAACATGTTCTGGCTACAGAAGGTATGTCTCCACATCATGGTGGCAGTATATTGACTGCAGATGTGTCACACAAGTATGTGGCTGGTGCTGCACATAGGAAGACCTCTGGCAGACATGCACCTGCAGGACATAGCGCAGCAGCTGGGATTACCAGATGCATGTTCCAGACTGTAATGGCGGCACAGGCACGTGCCGAATGGCAAAGCAGAGAAGGGCAGAGGCTGCAGAGGGCTGCTATCAGTACCCTAAACAACAACATCCAGGCATTGGCAGGTGCTCAACAGCAGCTTGCTGATGTTCTGGACAGGCAATTGGGTGACATGGTCAGAATCCTCGACCGTGGCATGGCAATCCATGAGCGTGAGCTGTCTGTGCTGGAACATCTGGTAGTGGTGAGGCATAGGACATATGAATGTAGGCCAGCTACACCACCTAGTGCAGGTCAACGCGTGTGTGCCACCTCACATGGCCGTTCCCATAGTGCCGGTAGCAGTAGCAGTGCAGCTGGTGCTGTGATGTCCACACCAGGTCACAGCAGGCCACGTGGACTTGGCCCTGGACATTCCCGGCGGGGACATGGTTCCAGTGGCCATGTGTCATCGGACAGTAGCCATTCTGTACCTCTGCCTGGTAGTGCCTGTGCAACCTCTGGCAGGCACAGGACATGTAGCCATGTCCGGTCACAGTGAGCTGTACAACCTGGTCTGTACATTCTGGAGCTGTCCATAATACCCTTGTGTAGGCCTCACAAATGACAGAACTGTGTGCACACATACATGCACACAGCAAACACAACTGTAGAGCTCCACACACCCACATACATATGGAACAGACATGTCCATTCAAATCACTGGCCCTTACCTGCACACATGATGTCATCCATTGGTGCAGCCTATGCCCCTGGCAAACAGTATCACCCCTGTGCATATGATGAAGCCTGTGCCACATCCCTGTCACCCACACCATTGGTGCAGGGATATGCTCATATGGTCTGATGCACTGGGTGAACAGACTAGAGAGGTGTATCTAACATTACTTGTGTATGCATATTGCAGGATGTGTATGTTGTATTGGTCATGTGTGAATACTAAGATGTGAGAGGTGTATCTCACATTACTTGTGTATGCATATTGAGGGATGTGTATGTTGCATTGGATGTGTGTGAATACTGAGAGATGTGTATGTGACATCAGTGGTGTACTGTCAACATGCACCAGTCATACCAGGTACACCAGGTGCAGCATGCATTGTGATATGTTCACAGTATGTGTCTCGGTTACAACAGTAACAGCATGTTGGTAATGCCCTGGTTCCCTTCTATGGTGTACTGGCATGTGCCTACAGGTAGTAGTGTTTGCAGTCCCCCATGTGTAACTGTGGAGTACTCACAGGCACATATGGTAATACCAGCATGCTAAACGCACCCTAAACCCGACTGTTGGACAGTCGGACATGACACAGATGTCCGAACATGACACAGATATCCACACATATACTGCACCTGAAGCATGTGGTCAGTTGAACAGGCTACAGTGGACAGAGATGTGACATGCATACTGGGAAACATTAAAGGTATGTTGACATGGTGCAGGGGTTGTACACAGCGGTCAGGCCAATGATGATGCTAGAGGCCACCTGATAGCATGAGACCACACTGTGTAGCAGTAATACTCTGTCACAGTACAGGTACATGGCCACATTCACGGGGTCTACAGCACTATAACACACCCCATAGTGTTCATGTGTGGTCCCATGCCTATGTTGCCATCACCCTCGCAGTACTTTGCACCCGCATGATGTGGCACAGAGAAGGGACGTGCACAGGTAGCCAGTATGGCTGGGACCGATGGCATCAACAGGGTAGTAGACTGCATCACCATGAGGGGTTAGTGATCCTGTTTCCACAGTATGGTAGCATGCACCCTCACACCAGACAGCCATACATACATGCACAGACACACTGTGGTGACCAGCTTTGTGTGTATGGATAGCCAAAGTGTGTGATGCACCACACCTGGCGACCTCATGCTTTCCACACTGCAGTATGTACAGATCTGTACAACAGTGTACAGGGATGTGTTACATCTGGGACGTAGTCCCTATCATATGTGGCATGTGTGGTCACACAAGCGGACACCCTTGACATTGCTGAGAATGATACACCTGCCATAAGATGATCTGTTTGATAGACATGCAGCGGTACTGTCCGCAGTATGTGTACCAATGCTATGTCTGGCAATTGTGTGGCTATGTGTACATGGGTGGATGTCAGTGATACAGGTGCCACATGACATACAGTTGGCTACACCTGACCGCTGTGTATGCGTTAAGTCATCACCATCAAGTAACAGTGACAAAGCGTACTGTTTGCACATGGCATGGTAGGGTGGCATGTGACACACCCGTGAGCCATCCCTGGCACACATACATCTACACAGGTGGATCACCACATTATGTACACAGATCCCTCCATACTGGATGTACAACCAACTGTACTGTCTGTATGTCACCATATACAGGTGTCAGTGATGGGGCTGCATTGCAACTGCATGTTGTAGTTGGGCACAGCTGTGGTACGGACATCGGCCACTGCACATGCATGGTTGCTGCATGCACAGTACAGATTGTACATGTTTGTTTGTCCTACATGTGTCTCCTGTAGCCATGTTTGTATGCATTGCTATTGGTGGACATATGCGTTGACATACATGACACATAGACTGTGGTATGATATCACGGGTGTCATGGGTGACTACTACAGGGGAATGTGTCCTCCAACATTGCAACCTCCTGTACTGTGAGCATTCAACAGACATGGACCCAACTTCCATTTGTGTGCGTATGATTGCTTAGGCCACTGTTCTGCATGGGGACAACAAAGGCTTAGCTATGTACATATGTGTTGTGTGTGGTCCATGCACACATCCACTACAATCACATGTTTGACATATCCAAACATGCATGTTCGTTGGTGTACAGCAACACTCATGTGTCACAGCTGTGTACCACCCGGGGCCCCTGGTATGTCTTGAGCTGACCTGGTCATGTATAGTGGTATACTTGCAATGCATAACACCTGTTGGAACCCTCTCAGTACATGTGTACCCTGCACAGTTGCTGTAGACCTCTGTACAGTCCACTGTCATGTGTCACACGGTGTTGTGGTAATGTATGGCTGTGTACTGCTGCAGCAATGACATGGTGATATCTCAGGGGCTACAGTGTAGACTGCGGTGTGTACATCTGGGATCTGCACCTGTGACAGCTGTGATGGCAGCTGAGCATGTGCTGGTCACTGCCTGTGTGTGACCGCTCTGTGCGTGGGGACAGTTATGCCTTACTGTGCCCTTCTGTGTCTAGACTTCATCTGCATGCAAGACGGCCCTTTGCAAATGCTAAGTGTGTGAGCATGCCCAGTACGCTGTTGTGCAGATGGACACACATGACAGTCCCAACTGAGCCCTTGCGAGTTGAGACTCCGTCCACATGCAAGACGGCCCTTTGCAAATGCTAAGTGTGTGAGCATGCCCAGTACGCTGTTGTGTAGATGGACACACATGACAGTCCCAACTGAGTCCTTGTGAGTTGAGATTCCATCCACATGCAAGACGGCCCTTTGCAAATGCTAAGTGTGTGAGCATGCCCAGTACGTTGTTGTGTAGATGGACATACATGACAGTCCCAACTGAGCCCTTGCGAGTTGAGACTCCGTCCGCATGCAAGATGGCCCTTTGCATATGCTGTGTGAGCATGCCCAGTACGCTGTTGTGTAGATGGACACACATGACAGTCCCAACTGAGCCCTTGCGAGATGAGACTCCGTCCACATGCAAGATGGCCCTTTGTAAATGCTAAGTGTGTGAGCATGCCCAATATGCCGTTGTGTAGATCGACACACAGTACAGTCTGAACGGACGTTTATTACTAAGCATGTGGCCTGTGGCCATGCCCAGTGACACCTTGTGTTGGTGATGTCCTTCTGTGCATGGCCGTTGACATCCTGTATAGCCATGGTGGTCATCCAGCCAACAGATGTCCATTTTCAGCATCAAGATGGATGCCTACGGAGTACACACTGGTAGACTATCTTAAAGGTGTACTGTCTGTGGGGCGTCCCGTGACTATGTTATGTTGTCATGGTGCACCGTACATCTTACATTGCCATGATCACACCACTGCCATGTGTTTGTCTATGTGTACCATGGGACAGTAATATGTCTGTATGCTTTCAGACTGATCACTGTCTATACAATCCCTGTCGGCGCCCTTGTCAGTGCGGATGATGACACATGCCTAGATGTCTGCCTCTGGGACTGCTGTGCTTAGTAATCTCGGTAGCGTGTTCTGTAAATGCATCATGCTGTAGTGTGTTAGGGTAGTTAGGTGTATGTTCGACTCCCAGCCTTGCCAAGTGTGTGTGTGTGTGTGTGTGTCTGTGTGTGTGTGTGTTTGCGCGCATGATCCCGTCCACCTGGGGATGCAGTCTTGCTTTTAGACGCCGCACACCACAGCAGTTACCTACTGACGTCTTTGCCTTTGCGGATGATGACACGCACTTAGATGTCTGCCTCTGGGACTCCTGTGCTTAGTAATCTCGGTAGCACATTCTGTAAATGCATCATGCTGTAGTATGTTAGGGTAGTTAGGTGTATGTTCAACTCCCAGCCCTGCCAAGTGTGTGTGTGTGTGTGTGTGTGTGTGTGTGTGTGTGTGTGTGTGTGTTTGCGTGCATGCTCCCGTCCGCCTGGGGATGCAATCTTGCTTTTAGACTCCGCACACCACAGCAGTTTCCTACCGACGTCTTTGCCTTTGCGGATGATGACATGCACCTAGATGTCTGCCTCTGGGACTACTGTGCTTAGTAATCTCGGTAGCGCATTCTGTAAATGCGTCATGCTGTAGTGTGTTAGTGTAGTTAGGTGTATGTTTGACTCCCAGCCCTGCCAAGTGTGTGTGTGTGTGTGTGTGTGTGTGTGTGTGTGTGTGTGTGTTTGCACGCATGCTCCCGTCCGCCTGTTTCCTACCGATGTCTTTGCCTTTGCGGATGATGACACGCATGTTTCTGATATTGGATATCAATTTCCTTACGCCAATATGCACAATACATGGCGCCATCACAGGCCAGTTACCATTAAATTCCTATTGCAGGACACACCCACCCACTGGGTTATATTCCTCACACAGGCCAACAGGTGCTTATCCACACTAATTATTCCATCATGTACGTTATGTGTTCGCCGGTATTTGCGCTTTCCGTCAGTGGCAGAGCTCACGTACGAGTATGGGGGACTGGACACTGTATCGGTGACACTGCATGACACCCTGAGGGACACATGTCTTTTGAGTCTATTAACCTTCCACATTGACTTTCACAGGCCATACATTGTAATTCACATTTGTGGACAAACATGCTTATGACTTGTACATGTTTTGTCATTTGTCCTGATGTCTTTCTTCTCACCTGTCCACCTAGTATCACTAGTTCTGTACATTTCATTAGGACAGGTTACCTTCATACCTCTCACCTGTACACATTATGGGTATACGCCCTGGGGTTTGACCTATGATTCTGTTACATTTGTTATGATAATGTGCCTTTCTGGTAGATTGCTGGCAAGCCATGACGGACTATGCGGTTAGGTAATCATGACTGACATTTCTATTTCATGATTACTAACTCTCATAACATTCGTATTCCTGACTACGCAATTATTCTATCAATGGTCTGACTTTGTCTGAGGTATATTTAATATAGTCCCTATTTGTCTGTCGTGTAGTATGCCTTAGTCCAGCTGTCTTATTCTGACATTCTGGCAGGTATGGTTACTATCTTGGTCGTACGCATGTCCATCCATGATAATCGCCTACATGACACTGATATAGGTCCCTATGTCTTTCCCCAATGGTTTATACAATATCCAGTAGATGGGTTGCACCTTTTTGGAGAATGTAGGCGTGTGCTATACCCACATAGATATATTGATCACTCCCATGGTGCGTACCTAATAGATCTGTGCCAACCAACACCTTGGCCCAATTCTGCATACCCATGATTCCCATACCTGACACACCTCCACAGTACCCATTAGACATGTTTAATGTGAGCGATAATGAAGTGTGAAGACACTTCCGAGCACTCCCCACTCTGCAGATATCAGCTCATACGTCATACATTCAATCGACCCATGTGTTATTACCCTTGCACCTGCTACTGTTGCATGTACACCTATATCGTAGTTGCAGGTGTGACTTCTTTTGCATCAATGACGGTTTGCACTTTGTACAGGATCAATTTTTGGGGTCCTGCAAAGGACACCTATATTCATGTTTAACGTGTAGAACTTGCAAGCCTTGTCACACTGGTACTTTCTGGGCAATGGTTTGGAAACCATCGGTGTATTCTCCTTTCATGCATGTCTGAATGTCTATCCATATTAGCTATACCGTGACCTATTTATGTACATGTGTTATATGTACAGGGACATATGTTTGTTGTGTATATATCTATTCATGTATCGTGTGTGTATAGATATATATATATATATATATATGTACATATGGAAGCACTTTACATAATCGAATTACTGAAATCTCGAATGTCATATGGTCAAGACCATATGATCGACATTTCAGTAAATCGAATATGTAAAGTTGTAAAAAATAACACTTTACTTACCTTAAAACGTTACATGCACACAGAGGCAAGGCTTCTTGTATGCTCTGTGTGTACGTAATGTTTTTATCTTTTTTGTGGTGTTGACAGGAGGTGGGAAATCTCCCATTTTGCGCTTACGCATACAGCGCAATATGGGAGATTTCCCTTTTCCACACTGTAGTGCGATCTCGGAGTTGGTATATTTAAGTAGGGGTGTGTGGGGGATGCAGGGGGGCAAAGCCCCCCTGCAAAAGTGATGTTTGACTTTAAGTTCGAGTTTCCAAAACTCGATCTTTTGGTCTTGACCATATGAGGTTCGAGATTTTGGGAATTCAATCTTCTAAAGTGAATACGTACATATATACATATGTCTGTACATTCCTCATCTCGTAATTTGCTTTGGATTATGTCTGTGGATATATGTGTATATATATCTCCATATCATACCTTTCAACTGTACAGATTTCCGCTGCATGTACAGCTGTTTGCCTCTTATCTTTGGTCCGTTTTTCATAACCTTGTGTCTATCTGGCAAGTTAGTGGCATATCATTAAAGACTGACGTTGGTAAATAATGACAAACATTTCAGGTTACAACTTCATACCCTTCAGAGAATCCATGCTAGTGACACACCTGTTATTCTATCCACTTTCTATGTTTGTTAGGGATTGTCCCTATTTGTACCAGTTGTTGTCATGGCTTTGTCCGGTGTCGTACTTTATGGGTTTAACAGGTATGAGCCATGTACATAGAACGTGGAGAAAACACCATTCATTTTCTATTCTGTGAGTGGATTACACACGTGCAGGTGCACTTGCATATCCTTATTGTGGGTTACATATGTTTAATAGATAATTGTGCTTCCGTGAACTTTCATAATTCTGACCGTAACAGTTACATATCTGTATTCCAGTTTACGGACTACTGCGTAACAAACGTTCACCTTTACATATTTAAATGTGTGTACTGCACGAACGCTTTCATTATACTTTCAAGTTATATGTGCAGTGGTCGTAGGTCAACCGGGACTGCATTCACGTTGGCCGGATACCGGAACCACTATTCTATTGGTGTTCTCCCTCATTCATATGCATACCCACAGTACTTAGCTACATCAACATATGCCCCACCGCTTCACCTACGACACAGGCATCCATTCTCCTGCTGGGAAAAAGGCGGTACTACATATTACACATTCCCTATTGCCTACTGCTGTGGACTCTGGCTGGATTGTTAATCACTCCAAGGATATGCAGAACACCAAGGCATATAGTCCAGCCACATACAGGTCTTTGATTGTCAGGGTGTTCATGTAGTGATCTGGGTTTAGGCTTGTCCACCTGGTGAACGGAACTTCCCTGGCCAAGGTCAAATGTCAGACGAAGCATATGGACAGGAATTATCTCCCTATTTTGAAGTTTTACCTGTGTTTATAGACACAGGTGTTTGGGTACCTGTCAGCAGCTTATTCTGTTGGCATTACATATTATGGGTGGGGTTGTTACAGTCCATACTCCACAGTGAGGGGTGTTCCCATTCACATTTGACTATTACCTGTATACAGTCATATGGGGATTATTATTTTTGGACATGAAGTGACTACAGGTATGCAATTGTACATTACACAAGTGCGAAGGGCTGTTCCTGTAAATATGTATGGATCATACCTCTCAACCTCTTAGAGCACCGAACCTGTGCAAAACCTACACGATGGGGGGACAATTAGGGACACATTTTAACGATTGCTCTTACAAGCATAGAACATTGATAGAATGCTAGGTTTTGCATTAGCATGACTTTTCTGCAGGTTGTGGAGTCTTATACTCAGGATATTTCTCATTATTTAGTGACATCAATCCTCAGCTATTTACCACACTAGTGCAGATTGTCGGAGGCACACACCAACACTATGGGGCAAACCTGTGGTCATTCTTAGGGTTGCCACCTTTTCGACTTCCCAAAGTGGGACATGTTCTGTAGAGATGTCAGATTTTCCAGGACAAAATATACATACAGCCGTGCATAGTACTGAGCTTTAACTTTTTTTGTACATATAATAGCTTATTCTAGTAACATTTGAATTGCTTATGCTATTTCACATAACATATTGACGATTCATATATAAAATAACCATTTTATGCGACTACTAAAGTAAATTAGGAAATAAACTCTCAGGACATTTGCTATGTCTTGATTTTTTTCACAGGACACAACTGCCTACAGAGGGATTGTTACTCGCAAAGTGGGACAGGTGGTGACCCTAGTCATTCTGCAAATATCCGGACAGTTGAGTGGTATGGCATGGACCTCTGTAATATGCTGTTGTGTTCTGGCACAGCAATAGCTCAGCATTAAAGACTGCAGTCGGAACGTGCTGACAGACAGTTGGGTTTCAGACTTCATACTCCAGACATTAATGCCAATGTGCAAACTGTTATTCTATCAAATTATATGTTTCTAAGAGATATGTTTACAGATTGTCCCTGATTTTGGACCATTGTCTCACTTATATTCATGGCTCTGTCCAGATATCTTGCTCACACAGGTTGACAGGTATGGTCAGTTACGACTGCACACAGTCAGTGTCCCTCACACTTGATCAGGGTTGACCTGTTTATGTAGTGTCTTCCTCGCCCTCATGCCGCTTTCCACTTTGCAAATGTGTGCATTATATTCTCCCTCCTATTCATGTCTGGACACGTGCATCACAGGAAGGTATTTTATCCTGGGTGGTAGGTTATGCATGCCCACTTAGGGCTGGACAGTGTCATGGACCTCCACTGCACGTTCTGACTTGTGTCCAGATATCTACTGGATTGGACATCATGTCATCATACCCATTCTACTATTTACACAAGTTGGTCATCCCGTGAGGGATATCCCAAAAATTGGTCAAGATGAAAACAAGTTAGATAACGAAGATTTTTGTGGCTTCATGAAAACGTGCAGGGGGTTTTATCTGCAGGGGATACATGGTTTGCAATCCTGACACTGCCTAGGGTGACAATACCTACTACATATACATAGGGGTCACTGTGTGTGGCTGTTTCTGCACCAAACCAGTGGACCAAGTACGGCTGGATTTGGTGGGCATTCTGGTATGGTGGCAGGTTGTGTGTTGTGGAGGGTATGCTGGGAAGGCCATTATGCATCCAGGTGTGTTGCGTTTGTTATGGCCAGTTCCATCAGGACCCATCTGTGGGTATGTGACGGTGCCGTATCTATACATTTGTCTCACATATTTCCATATTCATGTTTGTGGGATTGTGTTCTACACTATGGCCTGTCTGCTTGTGTTGCAGCTGTTTCTACATGAGGTTGTGTTTCTTTCCACTTCACCCGCTGCCCCCTCATACATCTCTGGCTCACCTTTTCTGCATACGACAAAAGTATCGCCTTTGAGGAATTTACCATTAAACACACACCCCTCACACGCGAATTACTCACACCCCATAGAGCACTACTTTGGTTGTTGGCCCATGACACGGCCAGAGTTACACATTGACTACCCTACATGTGCCGGGTACCTTTATGGTTGTGTGGACTACCCTGCCATGTTTGCTTTCCACATGCTATACCTCACGCACATAGGTACACGCCCTTACTTCACTTTCATTACTTGGTTGGTGTATCCGGGTACTACCCGTTCGACTGTGTCACATACACGTTTGGATTATACAGCTGCCTTCTGGATTTTGCCAGCCTGTTCTACTCATTGGTAGGATGGCACCTTTTCCTATGTCCAAGCTATTCCTTACACATGTCCGACTATTGTGGACATTGCCTCCCCACAGTCAACGGTTGTGTTTCCACCTTTTCAATTGGCCACAGTGTGACATGGGGTTACCACCTGTCCCACTTTGTGAGGGACAGTTGTATCCTGACATGTAATTGTCAACATGGCAAATGTCCTGAGATTTTAGAACAAACATATTTCTTATATTTTATGTGATAGTTGCATTAAACAGTTAATTCTGTATCTGAAATACCTGACTGTTATGAGAAACAGAATAAGCAACTAAAATGCTACAGGAATATGCTTTTCTGTAGGCAAAACAGTTATGTTCTGTCCTTTGTACTGGCCGTGGGTATGTGTTGGCCTGTACAGTCTGATGTCTGTACCAAACATGTCCCACTTTGGCCATTTGTAAAGGTGGCAACCCTACTGTGACAGTTGCGGTGAACACAGCATATTTTACAGGCCGACACATACCCACGGTCAGTTCGACATATAGAACTTACAATTCTTGCCTATATCTAAGCTTATTCTTGTAGCATTTTGGTATCTTAATCTGTTTGTTATGACATTTATGTAATATATGTCCAGTGAAATATGTTTAATGCAACTATTGCATGATGTCTATGGAGGAATTATGTCTTATAGTCTCTGGAAATTTGCCAGTTTTACATGTTTGTGTCAGGACACATCTGCCCACAGAGGGACTGTCACTCGCAAAGTGGGACAGGTGGTAATCTTGGTCGACGGTATGGATCATACTGTTCCTTTCGACCTACATGTGTCCGTGTTGTTATGGCTCGTTTATATGCTCCTTCTGTTTCGTTTACATGCGTATGCTATTTCCTATCACATTTGGCATGTGAAATACCGACATACCTTTTGTATGTGACTATTACATGGCTTGTGGGATATGATTCAGACATATGGTCACTACCTATATCTACATTTCTCCTCGTGTATTTTGTTATAGACACATCTGCACAGCTATGTTCCCTCCCTCAAATTATGGGTCGGCTGGTGACCCTCACCGTTGAACTGGACGTACCTTCTGGCGGCGCACTAACATCTGATACGTTTCACTTCCACATGGTATAGCTATCAACACTATGTTGGACTACAGGCACACGGTTTTCCTGTCATTTGTTCATGGGTAGGGACCCGTTATTCCCTACCATGCATTTGTGTTTGGGTCTTCATTTTCTGTTCACAGAGACTCTGCTTTGCATACGTTTCAGTCTCCATGGACACTGATAGGTACGATTACTATTGCTGGCGGAATATAATATTCAGCAGTTTAGGTTGCTCCTTGAAAGCCGACATTGACACGCCTCCCTGCGCAACTTCGATATGCCCCTTGCACTTGCGCACGTTTCCTATGCACGTGGCTGTGGTGGCTGCGCGCCTTCATTAATATGCATATGGTGCGACTACTCCACATCTACGCCGCACGGCCGGCGCAAGCCTTACGCCGGACTTGCGCCGAGCTTCATGAATCCGGGGGCATTTCATGTCATTAATGTTTGGAAGGACACTAAAGAGAAAGAAAAAAATAACTGCAAGTAAAAATTTTTGTTCTTAACGGTATTTGTACAAAACATGTTATATAGCAAAGCATTTCAGTTACTGCATTAAAGTCCCTTTTTTATTTTATTTTTTTTTAAGTTTCAAGGAATTTAAAATCACAATGTAAAAAGAGGAAGGCTGGACAAAAGCATGTTTACATGCAGTAATCTTGGGTTGTTGATCTAGGGGATGGGGCGTGAAAGTTCACAGATTATACTATAGGCAAAGCTGATATGTTTTCTCTTACTTTTGCATAGATGAATGTCTCAGTTAGGCCCTTGGCTTAATCTAATAACAAGTTTTTTTTGTGTGTAAGCAAATAAATAAGAGAACACTGAATGCAAAGAAAAGTTTTCGTTTGACAAATAAATATTAAGTGTGAGTTGAGAAATCTCTTATTTAGTTGTGTCACCTAAGTTGTGGTGCCCAATCTCTTATTTAGTTGCCTCACCCAGTTGGTTATAAGTCTGGAGCTGATGGCAGCTGTATATTCTGTTCTTATGTTTCCATGGAGACAACCTCACTCCAGGAGCAGGCAATAAAAGCCAGAGCACTTTTTAAGGCTAACATACAAGCTGTTTTTCACATCTGGAGAGGAGTAAAGATAACTCAAGAACAGACAGTGATTAGTGTAACTAGGAGCATAGGCTATAACATGCCCCTTAGCATGGACAGCCTTAATTTTAGGGGAGGTAATATCAATCACTGCAGCTGTTGATATGGGATAATTGTTCCTATCAAGAGGGCTAAACTTCATTATTTGAAGATGTACATAGTTTTATATGTTTGTTTTAAGTTAATAAGTTATTGGTGTGTTCTGGGAGTGTTTTTTTTTTTGTTTGAGGGTTTTCATTAAAACAAAAAGTCTTGTAAAATGTGAGATAACAAGAAAAAAATGTATAAAGATGAGTTTGCCAAACATTAATGGGTGCATGTAACACTAAAGCTGAAAATAGACATTTAAAAATACTGTTCTATATAATAGGTGGGAATAATAATCTCTTATCATAATGGCTATACTATCCAAATTATTTTACAACATGAATAGCCTCACTGGTATAGACAAAAGGATAAGATTATTGAATTATATTAAGAAAATGCAAAGTGCAAATAGCAATGCAATGGGAGACAAATCTGGATATAAGTGAGGATGTGAATTTGATAAAGGTGGGATTTCAGGATGGATATTCAACATAATATCAGGGGAAAAAGGAAAAGAGGAAGTACTAATTTTGCTAGAGGAGCTCCAATAGTGACAGAAGAGGAAAAAAGATAATAATGGTAGATTCGTGGTAGTAAGGAGCTACTGACAAGGGAGACAAATTATGCTGGCATGTATTTATATTCCACCTAAAACTGCTATTATGGAGCTTAAGAAATTTTGGGGTGAAATTATCAGGTTTCAGTAGGCAATATTACTTATAGATGGGGACTAGAACTTTATTTGCAACAGTGAGGATGTATCTGGATGACAAAAAGGGAAATTATAACAAAGGAGGGTAGATTTCTGATGAAATTTATGCAAATATCTGGTATGGAAGATGTGAATTCAGTTGTAGAAACTCATAGGTTCATAGGTTGGTACTAGGCTATCAGCCCTAGGGCCTATACAAGCCTAGCCATAACAAATCCCTGGCTATTTCTTCCCACAGTATTTACTTCCCTGGACCCCTGTCTAGCAGGGCAACTGACATGATCCCCGTGGGGAATTTCCGATCTCCCATCCAATCATCAAGGTTCCTTTTGAAGAGGGCCAAAGAGGTGCTCTGCTTGACATGTATGGGCAGTCTATTCCAGAGTCTGGGGAGTCTCTGGGTCAGGAACCTATCCCTCCAGCATGTTTTGTTCATTGTGATGACAAGGTTTAGATCCCTGGAGTGTGTGTCTCTGAGGGATTGGGATTTCTTTAAGTGTAGCATGTCCAACAGCTCTGGGTTTGACATGGCCTTGTATGTTAAGCAGAGATTGCCTCTGAGTAGACAATATGTGACAGACTATAGGTGGAGTTTTTTTAGATGGTCAGCATATGGCGTCTGCTTTAGGCCTGTGATTCTTTTAGTGAGGTATTTCTGTGGCCTTTCCAGTTGTTGTAGATGTCTTGAGAGGTACATACCAAATGAGGCATTGTATTCTATAATAGGTCTAATGAGGGGTGAGTACAGTGGGACAATGACCTCCTTTTTTCTGGATGAAAAGCCCTTAGTGATGAGGTGTGCCACATAGAAGGATTTTCTGACTGTTGTGGTGATGTGGTTATCGAAAATGAGACCACTGTCTCCCTGTGTCCCTAAGTCTCTTATCACACTTTTGGTGTTTAGTGTACTGCCACCTATGTGGTAATTCATGGGTACATGTTTTATCCCAAAGTGGATAACTACACATTTCTTGGCATTGAGCTTGAGCCCATGGCTCTGGCACCAAGCATCTGTTTCTGTAAGGCCCTTTTGTAGAATATCCACATCATTTGGGGATTCAATAATGGCTCCCAGTTTGCAGTCATCTGCGAACTTTGTTAGCCAGAGTCCCTTAGTGTTGACCTGTACTTCAGAGAAGTAGATGCCAAACACGAGCGGTCCCAGGACTAAACCTTGAGGTACACCACTTGTCACTTGTCTGGAGCTGGATTTGGAGTCGACTACTTTTACAGTGTGGGTTCTGTCAGTAAGCCAGTTGGCAACCCATTGAGTGATGTAGGGATTAATGCCCAGCTTAGTAAGTTTATCTATAATTCCAGAGTGGGGGATGGTGTTGAAGGCCATGGCGAGGTCCAGATAGGCTGTGTGGACCACCTTACCCTTGTCCACAACTCTGGAGACTGATTCAAAGAAGTCAATTAGGTTCAGGAGACAAGACCAGCCCTTCATGAACCCAAACTGCATGGGGTCCAGTGTTTGAAGGTTGCCAATGTCTTTGTTTATAAGCTCCATAATAATACATTCCATAGTTCTCAGGATTCAAGGTGGATTCCCCCTTGTGGAGTGATAACTGTAGCTGTACGCCACTCAGTGGGCACGAAGCCTGAGGTGTGGCTATGATTAAATATGACACTTACGTGAGGTGCCAGTTCATTTTGTAGTTCATGTAGTACACTCAGAGAGAATTTACATATTATTCCCCAAGGTACAATAACTGGACTAGACTAGACAGAAATTATATTTCACAGGAACATGTGCATTTAATTGAAAGCTTCAACACATATCAATTAACTATTTTAGATCATGTGCCAATAACAACTAAATAAAACTGCATGATAACGCACTAAAAATGAGACAATGGTATTTCCCCACATACATGTTAAAAAGAGAGGAATTTAAGGAATGGGTTGTGGAAATTATTCAAGAGTTATTAGGGTATAAATAAAAGAAAAAAAGAGATATGGTTAAGAAGAAATAGGAATTATTTATAGGGGCTGACAAATGCAAAAGTTTTTGCAGAATTAGGGGAATCTAACAGAATAAAAAGAGGTGCAACTGCAAAGTGCTAAGAGAAATAAACAGAGCATCTGGTTAATATGCATGAGTTTAGAAAGATTGCTGTTAAGCAACTGTTTTTTGATAATAACTCCAGAACACAATATTTTTTGCACAATGACTTAGGCAACAGGAAGTAGAAAAGGTTATTGCCAGACTTAGGGAGCCTATAACAAGAAAAACAACCACAGATCCTGTAGAGGTGTTAGAGATATTTCAGAAAATTTTTGAAAATTTGTATAAAGGAGAGAAATGTGGAAATCAAAAAAAAGCACAAATGGAAATATTTATGTAAGGCTTAAGTATGCCAATGTTACAGGTAGATGAGGCTCAACAATTCACAGTTAAGATAAAAGGAGATGAGATAAAAAGGGTGATATACAGTCAATCTGAAGGAAAGTCTCCAGAAATAGATGGTATGTCTATGGAAGTTTGGACGCTAGGCACAAAGAAAATGCTAAGGATCTGGAAGGTGTTGTTAAACAGTATTTTAAAAGGAGGGGGAGCACGAACATCCTGGAAGAATGCTGTGGTGGCTGTAATACCTAAAGATGGTGAAGACCCATCAGACTCAGCTTCATATTGGCACATTTCAGTTTTAAACCATGATTATAAAGTCTTTGTCTATAATGGTTAAAAAATGGCAAATATGTTGCCAAAATTGATAGATATGGATCAATGTGGTTTTGTGGAGGGGAGGCAAACATCTGACAACATTAATTGAACAATGATGATCCAGAGGGAAGCACAATGTAAGAAAATACTGCTGTTGCTGCTGTTGTTGGTGGGTCTTGATGCAGGGAATGCATTCAAAAGAGTAAGGGTGGGATTTTATGAGTTGGGCAATGGAAGCCCTCATATATCCTAAGGTTAATTAGGAGGATATATGAGGGATTGGAGGCAAAAATTAAAGTGGGAGGGTTCCTCTCTGACAATTTGTGCCTGGACCACGGAACCAGGCAGGGGGTCCTCTTTTCCCTTTGTTATTTGCATTATATTTAAAGCCATTGGCAAAGAAAATAAGGGACTCAGAAATGCAAGGATACAATTGGTATGATAATCAAAACAATTTGGCTTTATATGCAGACAATATTATGTTGTACTCAGTAGAATCGTTAGGGTGGGGTGAGAAGGACGACATCCCCAGGTGCAAAGTGTTGGGAAGGGGTGTGATCAATGGATCTCGATCTCTAGTGCAATAATGGCTTTTAAAAGAGAAACTTGACTGCAACATATCACTCATTGTTATACAAGACAATTTATTGTTCACTTTTATAACTTGCCCGTGTCAGAGCAGACCACACTAGGTTTCCCACAAGCTATTTGTGTGTTACAATATATTATAGAATTTATGGAAAGACTATGAATCCGCCAACTATTATCACAGTAAAGAATATTTTCTTACTACAGTTTTAATAACTTTTACTGTCCAGAAAATATTTACATGTATCTATCTTATGCCTTTTAAATTTATTTTTCAGAAAATGCTCAAGAATGCAAACTGTATGTAAGTTACTAGAGGTGTGACATTCCACATCACATAGCTGTTAATGAGTAAAGTGTGTTATTTGACTATGGTCTAATTTTTAGTCTGTTTGAGCCATGCTGATAAATGGAGGCTTTTTTCAGAAAATAATTTTGGATCAAATATCTGGTTCTTTGCTGACTCTGGGAATGCTGTTCTAAGCATATAAGACCTTGGAATAAGACTTATACAAGGCACTGTAACATTGTAACCAAAACCAAAAGAATATGACGGTAATAGTTGTAACATATGGAAAATATAGTAACAAACCATTTATCTTTCCATTTCTGACCTGGAACTCTTATTAGCCAAAGGCCTTTAGCTCACTGCCAGACAGTGGGTGTATTTGTTTTCTCCATAATACCTTCTACAGCTCAAATCAACCCACTGGGAGAGTCCCTCTTTCTGGAGGATAAAAGGATTCCATTGTTCACTCTCAGAATTCCAGTAGAATGGAATAAGGTTGAAAGGATGGCAGCTCCATTATAGTGCTGGAGAGCTGGATGTTCACATGCCAGCTCTGTTTCATTTACCATGCATTCAGTGTTTTCATAACAGTCCACAGTTCTACTACTACAGAGCTCAATGCTACCCACTTCTCTCTTTTTTGCACTGAGTATTAAACTCCCCTATCAAGGAAAGTTGGGGTTAATTCAACTGATGCCCACCTTTTAAGGAAAGATAAAAACAGCTGCCAGCTTTTGTTTCTCTCTCTCTCTCTCTCTCTCTCTGGACGAGCCACCAAGGTGGGGTAAGTAGATGTGCTATCCTGCTTACATCAGCACCACCACCTTTTTCTCAGCATGACCAATAATGGACATTTCCAGTGTCTCACATAAAACAACAATGAATGTGAATATGGACTATCAGGTAATGAACCTGTTAAGAACATCTTGCTAACCCTTCAAGTAACAGTTATTTGGGATTATCTAGCTATAAAATCTCGTGTGATCTAAGACTTAATTCATCTGATAAGCTGCTGTTCTAGCCACCCAGTGGTGTAAACCTTGGCTCTAGAAGATTCATGATTACTTGTTGATTGCTATTTGATCAATGGACAAAACATTGAAAACAATTTCTGAAAAGTCACCTGCAGTGAATAGGATTTTAAGCTTTATTGCAGGGGACTAAGCCACCTGCACCCCCCCTGTGTTGAGGGGAAACCCCCTCTCCACTTCTAATATATATATAATACCTCCATGGTCACACAACTGTGGAGGAAGTAGAATGCAACCTATCTGATAAAGGCATTCTGATGAGACACATGTTCCTGCTACCTTTTAGCATACCTCAGGTGCTAAAACAGAACTTGAACATCAGAGTACCATCTGCATATATAACTCCCACTCATGGAATTCAGTGTCCCTTTTTATTCCATGATAATAAAGGAGTACTTACAGTTAGCAAGTAACGTAAAGCATTTCATGTTACTACATATCTAATAAGCAAGATGAATGAATTGTCATGGTATGGATTAATCTGTAAACTATATTTTCATTCAATAACAGTTCATTGCATTTTGTTATCTGGATGTCAGAAAAATATGTATTAATGTGTGTATTAGTAATATGCTTAGTGCATTTAGAGCTTGAAAAGGGTTAACATATTTATTCTATTTCATACTGCATAAATCTGTACAAACTGCAGATGCTTTCTGATCTTGTATTGCTAGCTAAAATCTTGCTTGTGCCTTGGAAATTTACTGAGAAGCAGATGATTCCTGCTTATGTTAGGAAAATAATGAATAGAACAATACTACTTGTTTGAAACTTAGGCAAGAAGTTCCGTTTGTGCTGTGAGAAAATACACAGCTGTAGAAGCTATAGATAATTAGGACAAAGCCTGTTTGAAAATATGAACTGCAATCAGCATTTGCTTGTATCTGAGTTAGAAGAGTACTTTGAAATGTAACACTGTACAATAGAAGCCTGTAAACGAATTAGTGCCCACCAAGGCCAGGTTGTTTTTTCTCAAAAGTTTCTCACAAATCTAGTCATGTCAGCAGAAAATCTGAGTAACATCTGCTGTAGAACAATAATGAAAGTTGTGTTTGATTACATCAGCCATAGAAGGCCATGTCTTATAAAACAGTATAAGAATAAGCATACTTCCTGTAAGTAGTTAGACAAATCCTTGTATTTGCATGTTTTTGTCTCCTTGCAGCAAGTAATTAAATATGCCTTAACTGAACCTTACGTGTATTGGGCTTTGAAGTTTTTTCCTTTGAGAGATTGGTCCTTCGGACCGGAAACCCTCACTTCGCCTCAGATCAGACATGCTAGGTGGCTTGAAACCGTACAGGGAAGAAACCACATCGGTTCTTCTTAGTTGAAAAGCCCTCCGACTGAATTGTCGTACAAAAGAGGCCAGCCACTTTCTGATCTGCGACTGAAGGACGGGTTTACTCGAACCAGGTGATCAATCATGAAGGCTCAGGTAAGGTGAATCTACCTTTTTTTCTGTTTTAGATCAGGGACTAGATTTGTATTTATTTTGTTAAGACTTTGTTTATACAAGTCAGGGACAAAAAGATTGCTGTCTTGTCATAGATCAGGGAAACAAAGCAGGTAGGCAGTCATTCTGAAGAGACCATAACAAAATCCGTGGTACCACATTAAAAATAAGGAGTTACATAACGATTAAAAGGGTAGAAAAAATGAGTAATAATTGTACAAAAAGATCCCAAAGTCCGTCGTTATCCGAAGACGCGAAATACATGCAGTCACAGCGTGCTGATAATATTAAATACTACTCAAAATGGGTTAATAAGTATGAATTTTATGGTAAACTAGAAAAATCCTTGCTTGTCAAACTTGTCAAACAGCTTAAAACAGATTCTAAAGGTCGGGTAAAAAAGCAACGTCAATTAGGAAATCCTCAGGCACACAGGTGGATTGAGGAAGTAAACCGAAGGGAACAAAAGAATAATAATTCAAAAGCAATGTTTTTAGATAAGGAGGACAATAACTTAGTAATACCATCAGCCCCTCCGCCTCCCTTACCAGAATATGAGGCAAGTGAACAAGTTAGTCCATCCCTGTGATATCCTGTTGTCACTGTAAGTAGAGACACTACAAAAGCAAAACCGTTTATTAGAGATCCTGTCGAGACCAGGTCTCGAACACGGGCAGGTAACTCAAAATGGGACATTGAGTTATATCAAATGGGTAGAAATTCACGATTTATGAGTGAAGAAGAAATATGCCCACTTATAGAAGTGCCTAATCCTCAGGCCGGGCAAGAAGGTCAGAACCCGACTATTCTAGTGTATAGACTCTGGACTCCGGAAGACATCCGGAAAGCCACTGAGGGAATTCCCCATCCAAAAGTTAATTTTAGAAAATTTTTAGAACATTTGCAAGGAATGAGGCTAAGTTATAATTTAAACGGAGAAGAGGTAGAAAAAGTAGTCAGACAAATTGTGGGACCAGATTGGCACATGATTAGTGGCGACTGGAATCCCCGTGATGCTGCGCTCAGGCCCCTCCCACATAGCAGAGCAGAATTAGACAACAGAGTGAAAGGTCTTACAGACCGCATCTCTGAGAAATGGAAGCATAGGGCAGACTGGACTTGCATTAATCAATGCATCCAACAGGAAGGTGAAACTATTGACAAATATTATGCCAGACAATTAGAATGTTTTAATAACTATTGTGGAATGCAGGTTCCTGAAGATCAGACACATGATTCCCCTTATGAGCAGCAGTTAAAGAATGCATTTTTGAAAGATAGTATTGCACCCATAAGCAGCTTTATTACAAAGCACATGGTAGATCATCGTACAAGCAGGTTACAGTCATTACCTGAATATGCTAGGCATGCCGAAAGGCATTTTAATAACAAAAAGAAAAAAGAAAGCCCAAGTATTTTCTGTAGAAGATGGAGCAGAAGTTTATGTAGTACAGTCTGGGGAAAAAGGGCAAGAGAAATGCCCAGGGAAACAAACAATCTGATCAGCGATCAGAGGACTTTGAAAGGTGAAAGAAAAGGGGTGAATGTTTTAAATGCGGTAAAAAGGGACACTTGGCAAGGGATTGCAAGACAAACAAGAAAGCAACCACAGAAGATAAGGAGGGTGAGGACTGACTATATGATAGTCAGGAATCCCTAGAAGGGGATAGCAGAGAAGGGACAAATGAGAATGTGATAGAGGGAGCAGAGAATGTGACAGAAGAAATAGAGGAAGTGCAGGAAGTCATGGATAGTGAAGAAAATGAAATATTAGATTTGGCTTTATTGAGCTTAGAGCTCTATTTAGCAGACACGAAACCAGAAGTTACACTCCTGGTAGAAGGGAGGGAAGTCAGATTCTTGTGTGACTCAGGGGCATCACGGACCCTGATACATCCCTCCAAACTGCCAGAGAACTCAGAGTCACCTGATTACATATTAGTGAAAGCAGCTAATGGACAGCTGCATCGGGAGCCCCTCTCCCATAATATTGTGATAACTGATCCTGTTTCAGGATTGACCCAGAAAAGCAAAATTGTTGTTTCTGCAAAATGCCCAGCAAACCTCTTGGCCAGAGACCTTATGCAGCTATTTGGTATAGCAGTAGTTCTGACTATACAGGGTATGGAAGCACAGCGACAAACTGATACCTTTGCAGTGCAAACGGAGGGTGAAATGTTTTATTGGTACAGCCAGGACTTGGTTATGACTGGTCCAGAGGCAGTGACTGAAGAGCTGATGAACGTAGCCATCAGCAAGTTCCCCTCCCTTGACATTGATAAACAGCATTTGTTGCACTGTACTCTGTATTATTGTAACACACCAGGACCTGGTAAGGAATATGAGCAAGAATTGTTTAGAAATCGTGCAAACAGATTGATATTACATAATCTGTACTGGGGCATGGAAGGGAACAGTGTAGTCAGCTGTTCATTGCCCAAGAAGTTCTTTGCACTCTATAAATCTAATTGATTACCACACGTTAGCTTAACTAAGGACAAGAATGTAAAATGGGTAGACTCATGAGAAAAAGTTACGAAATGGGAAAAACAGACAGAGTTAGAACTGTCAGAACAGGGAATACAAATGCAGAAGCTAAATTGGATAACTTAGACCCACCCAGCTGTGCACTTGCAGTCTAGCAAGGACAGCTGATTAGCACTCCTATTGAAGGAGGAAGAGAATGCCTTACAGAATATACCAGAAACTCTCTGGTCAACAGGAAAATCAAATGTATGACTTATTCGTACAGCGGGACCAGTTACTATAATGCCAAAGTCAGCATTTAGACCACAAAAAAGACAGTATCCCTTAAGAAAAGATGCAGAGGTAGGAATCAAACCTATTATAGCAGCTTTATTTAAGGAAGGGGTGCTGGTGGAATCTCCTGATTCACCATGTAACACACCCTTATTTCCTGTTAAGAAAGCAAATGGAGAGTGGCGTATGGTTCAAGATTTACAAGCTGTAAATGACGCAGTAATACCAAGGGCACCTACGGTGCCAGACCCACACACCCTGTTGAATGATTTAAAACCTCAACAGAAATATTTTTTGTGGTAGATATCAACACTGCATTCTTTTCGATACCGATACACCCTGACAGCCAGTATTGGTTTGCTTTCACATTTCAGGGGAAAAGGTATACATATACGCGACTACCACAGGGGTATTCTGAAAGTCCAACAGTATTCTCACAAGAAATGGCAAGCAACTTGGTGGGATTTACCCCACCAAGAGGTAGTCAGATTTTGCTTTATGTTGATGATATCCTGCTGGCAGCCCCCACCCAGCAAGATTGTAAAGAAGACACCATAGCGCTATTACAATTTTTAGCCACTGAAGGACATAAAGTAAACAAAAATAAACTGCAGCTTTGGAAAAAACAAGTTAAATACCTAGGATATGTAATATCCAAGGAGGGTAGGACATTAGATGAGGACAGAAAAGTAGCGATTTTGCAAGCACCAAAACCCACTACCAAGAAAGAAATGATGTCCTTCCTGGGTACGACTATTTTTTGTCAGAGTTGGATTCCAAACTATGCCTTGGAATCTGCACCATTGACTAACCTGATTTATAAAAAGCCTATGGCAGCACAGGATTTGTTACAATGGACACCAGAAGCAAAATCTGCTTTCTGCAAACTGAAACAGTTAATAGCATCCTCATTAGTTTTGGGATTATCAAGCTATCATAAACACTTTTTCCAAACTGTAGATTGTAAGCAAAGTTATATGACATCAGTGTTAACACAGCAGCATGGGGACAAGCAATGCCCTATTGCTTATTATTCATTACAACTGGACCCAGTGGCACGGTCTTTACCCCACTGTGTACAAGCAGTAGTTGTAGCTGCAATGGCAGTACAGGCTTCGGCCTCAGTAGTTTTGTTCCACCCTCTCACATTGAGAGTGCCTCATGCAGTCGCAATTATTTTACTGCAAGAGAAGGTAGCATATCTTTCCCCTGCTAGGCATCTTTCCTATATGACTATATTGTTGAGCCAACCTCATATGACAATTGAACGATGTACGACTTTGAAACCTTCTACCTTGCTCCCAACCCCTGCAGATGGCACACCACACAGCTGCCTGCAGGTGATTGAGCAAAAGACACTGCCTAGAAAAGACCTTACGGATGTTCCCTTGGATGATGCCGAGGTGATATACTATGTGGATGGCTCATGCAAAAGGGGTCCTGCAGGACAGTACCTAGTAGGATATGCAGTAGTTTCTGATACTGACATTAAAGAAGCAAAATCTTTACCACACAATTTATCTGCACAAGCAGCAGAATTGATTGCCTTGACACGGGCATGTACCTTAGCAAAGGGTAAATGTGTGAACATTTTTACTGACAGCCAGTATGCTTTTTCTACTGTACATGTTTTTGCGCAACAGTGGAAAAATCGAGGAATGATAACATCTACTGGCAAACCAATTAATCATGCACAGTTTATTTTGGATCTTTTAGAATCTATTCAGTTACCTCAGAAAGTAGCTATTTGTAAATGCACAGCTCATACCAAGCAACAGGACAGGATTTCAAAAGGTAATGCGAGAGCTGATACAGCTGCAAAGCAGGCAGGTAGGCAGTCATTCTGAAGAGACTATAACAAAATCCATGGTACCACGTTAAAAATAAGGAGTTACATGACAATTAAAAGGGTAGAACAAAATGGGTAATAATTGTACAAAAAGATCCCAAAGTCTGCCGTTAACCGAAGACACGAAATACATGCAGTCACAGCGTGCTGATAATATTAAATACTACTCAAAATGGGTTAATAAGTATGAATTTGATGGTAAACTAGAAAAACCCTCGCTTGTCAAACTTGTCAAACAGCTTAAAACAGATTCTAAAGGTCGGGTAAAAAAGCAACGTCAATTAGGAAATCCTCAGGCACACAGGTGGATTGAGGAAGTAAACCGAAGGGAACAAAAGAATAATAATTCAAAAGCAATGTTTTTAGATAAGGAGGACAATAACTTAGTAATACCATCAGCCCCTCTGCCTCCCTTACCAGAATATGAGGCAAGTGAACAAGTTAGTCCACCCCAGCGATATCCTGTTGTCACTGTAAGTAGAGACACTACAAAAGCGAAACCGTTTATTAGAGATCCAGTCGAGACCAGGTCTCGAACACGGGCAGGTAACTCAAAAGGGGACATTGAGTTATATCAAATGGGTAGAAATTCACGATTTATGAGTGAAGAAGAAATATGCCCACTTATAGAAGTGCCTAAACGTCAGGCCGGGCAAGAAGGTCAGAGCCCGACTATTCTAGTGTATAGACTCTGGACTCCGGAAGACATCCAGAAAGCCACTGAGGGAATTCCCCATCCAAAAGTTAATTTTAGAAAATTTTTAGAACATTTGCAAGGAATGAGACTAAGTTATAATTTAAACCGAGAAGAGGTAGAAAAAGTAGTCAGACAAATTGTGGGACCAGATTGGCACATGTTAAGTGTCGACTGGAATCCCTGTGATGCTGCGCTCAGGCCCCTCCCACATAGCAGCGGAGAATTAAACAACAGAGTGAAAGATCTTACAGACCGCATCTCTGAGAAATGGAAGCCTAGGGCAGACTGGACTTGCATTAATCAATGCATCCAACAGGAAGGTGAAACTATTGACAGATGTTATGCCAGACTATTAGAATGTTTTAATAACTATTGTGGAATGCAGGTTCCTGAAGATCAGACACACAATTCCCCTTATGAGCAGCAGTTAAAGAATGCATTTTTGAAAGGCAGTATTACACCCATAAGCAGCTTTATTACAAAGCACATGGTAGATCATTGTACAAACAGGTTACAGTCATTACTTGAATATGCTAGGCATGCCGAAAGGCATTTTAATAGCAAAAAGAAAAAGAAAGCCCAAGTATTTTATGTAGAAGATGGAACAGAAGTTTATGTAGTACAGTCCGGGAAAAAGGGCAAGCGAAATGCCCAGGGAAACAAACAATCTGATCAGCGATCAGAGGACTTTGAAGGGCGAAAGAAAAGGGGTGAATGTTTTAAATGCGGTAAAAAGGGACACTTGGCAAGGGATTGCAAGAAAAACAAGAAAGCAACCACAGAAGATAAGGAGGGTGAGGATTGACTATATGATAGTCAGGAATCACTAGAAGGGGATAGCAGAGAAGGGACAAATGAGAATGTGATAGAGGGAGCAGAGAATGTGACAGAAGAAATAGAGGAAGTGCAGAAAGTCACAGATAGTGAAGAAAATGAAATATTAGATTTGGCTTTATTGAGCTTAGAGCTCTATTTAGCAGACACGAAACCAGAAGTTACACTCCTGGTAGAAGGGAGGGAAATCAGATTCTTGTGTGACTCAGGGGCATCACGGACCCTGATACATCCCTCCAAACTGCCAGAGAACTCAGAGTCATCTGATTACATATTAGTGAAAGCAGCTAATGGACAGCTGTATCGGGAGCCCCTCTCCCATAATATTGTGATAACTAATCCTGTTTCAGGATTGACCCAGAAAAGCAAAATTGTTGTTTCTGCAAAATGCCCAGTAAACCTCTCGGGCAGAGACCTTATGCAGCTATTTGGTATAGCAGTAGTTCCGACTATGCAGGGTATGGAAGCACAGTGACAAACTGATACCTTTGCAGTGCAAACGGAGGGTGAAATGTTTTATTGGTACAGCCAGGACTTGGTTATGACTGGTCCAGAGGCAGTGACCGAAGAGCTGATGAACGTAGCAATCAGCAAGTTCCCCTCCCTTGACATTGATAAACAGCATTTGTTGCACTGTACTCTGTATTATTGTAACACACCAGGACCTGATAAGGAATATGAGCAAGAATTGTTTAGAAATCATGCAAACAGATTGATATTACGTAATCTGTACTGGGACATGGAAGGGAACAGTGTAGCCAGCTGTTCATTGCCCCAGGAGTTCTTTGCACTCTATAAATCTAATTGATTACCACACGTTAGCTTAACTAAGGACAAGAATGTAAAATGGGTAGACATAGGAGAAAAAGTTACGAGATGGGAAAAACAGACAGAGTTAGAACTGTCAGAACAGGGAATACAAATGCAGAAGCTGAATTGGATAACTCAGACCCACCCAGCTGTGCACATGCAGTCTAGCAAGGACATCTGATTAACACTCCTATTGAAGGAGGAAGAGAATGCCTTACAGAATATACCAGAAACTCTCTGGTCAACAGGAAAATCAGATGTAGGACTTATTCATACAGCGGGACCAGTTACTATAATGCCAAAGTCAGCATTTAGACCACAAAAAAGACAGTATCCCTTAAGAAAAGATGCAGAGGTAGGAATCAAACCTATTATAGCAGCTTTATTTAAGGAAGGGGTGCTGGTGGAATCTCCTGATTCACCATGTAACACACCCTTATTTCCTGTTAAGAAAGCAAATGGAGAGTGGCCTATGGTCCAAGATTTACAAGCTGTAAATGACGCAGTAATACCAAGGGCACCTATGGTGCCAGACCCACACACCCTGTTGAATGATTTAAAACCTCAACAGAAATATTTTTTGTGGTAGATATCAACAATGCGTTCTTCTCGATACCGATACACCCTGACAGCCAGTATTGGTTTGCATTCACATTTCAGGGGAAAAGGTATACATATACGCGACTACCACAGGGGTATTCTGAAAGTCCAACAGTATTCTCACAAGAAATGGCAAGCAACTTGGCGGGATTTACCCCACCAAGAGGTAGTCAGATTTTGCTTTATGTTGATGATATCCTGCTGGCAGCCCCTACCCAGCAAGATTGTAAAGAAGACACCATAGCGCTATTACAATTTTTAGCCACTGAAGGACATAAAGTAAACAAAAATAAACTGCAGCTTTGGAAAAAACAAGTTAAATATCTAAGATATGTAACATCCAAGGAGGGTAGGACATTAGATGAGGACAGAAAAGTAGCGATTTTGCAAGCACTAAAACCCACTACCAAGAAGGAAATTATGTCCTTCCTGGGTACGACTAATTTTTGTCAGAGTTGGATTCAAAACTATGCCTTGGAATCTGCACCGTTGACTAACCTGATTTATAAAAAGCCTATGGCAGCACAGGATTTGTTACAATGGACACCAGAAGCAGAATCTGCTTTCTGCAAACTGAAACAGTTAATAGCGTCCTCATTAGTTTTGGGATTACCAAGCTATCATAAACCCTTTTTCCAAACTGTAGATTGTAAGCAAAGTTATATGACATCAGTGTTAACACAGCAGCATGGGGACAAGCAATGCCCTATTGCTTATTATTCATCACAACTGGACCCAGTGGCACGGTCTTTACCCCACTGTGTACAAGCAGTAGTTGTAGCTGCAATGGCAGTACAGGCTTCGGCCTCAGTAGTTTTGTTCCACCCTCTCACATTGAGAGTGCCTCATGCAGTCGCAATTATTTTACTGCAAGAGAAGGTAGCATATCTTTCCCCTGCTAGGCATCTTTCCTGTATGACTATATTGTTGAGCCAACCTCATATGACAATTGAATGATGTACGACTTTGAAACCTTCTACCTTGCTCCCAACCCCTGCAGATGGCACACCACACAGCTGCCTGCAGGTGCTTGAGCAAAAGACACTGCCTAGAAAAGACCTTATGGATGTTCCCTTGGATGATGCCGAGGTGACATACTACGTGGATGGCTCATGCAAAAGGGGTCCTGCAGGACAGTACCTAGTAGGATATGCAGTAGTTTCTGATACTGACATTATAGAAGCAAAATCTTTACCACACAATTTATCTGCACAAGCAGCAGAATTGATTGCCTTGACACGGGCATGTACCTTAGCAAAGGGTAAATGTGTGAACATTTTTACTGACAGCCAGTATGCTTTTTCTACTGTACATGTTTTTGCGCAACAGTGGAAAAATCGAGGAATGATAACATCTACTGGCAAACCAATTAATCATGCACAGTTTATTTTGGATCTTTTAGAGTCTATTCAGTTACCTCAGAAAGTAGCTACTTGTAAATGCACAGCTCATACCAAGCCACAGGACAGGATTTCAAAAGGTAATGCGAGAGCTGATACAGCTGAAAAGCAGGCAGCTTCAGAAGTATTTCTTTTGAATGAGGAATTACAACCCTCTGAGATTTTAGACTTAGAAATGTTAAAGACAATGCAGACACTTACTGCGCAAGTTGAAAAACAAAGATGGGTAAAACAAGGAGCAATTCTTGAAAAGGGGCTGTACATCTCTAAAGAAGGGAAAATGATATTGCCGTCTAATTTGTTTAGATATGCAACTTTGTTGAGCCATGGGCAGTGCCATGTCTCAACAGGGGGGATGGTACAGCTGGTGAACCAAGTGTTCACGACATATGGATTCTTAAATTACTCTAAAAAATTCTGTTTGATGTGCCATGTTTGTAATAAACATCATGCACAAGGGGCATTAAAGCCCAAGCAAGGGAGTTTCCCTACACCACCGTATCCATTTCATACTATCTGTATGGATTTCATAGAGTTGAATAAATGTGAAAATAAGAAGTATTGTCTTGTCATTGTAGATATGTTTTCCAGATGGGTGGAAGCCTTTCCGACTAAAAATCCAGACGCGGCAACTGTGGCCAAAGTTCTTGTTAAAGAAATCATCCCTAGATTCGGCATTCCGGAAAAGATCTACAGTGACAACGGCACACACTTTGTAAACCAGACCATACAACAGTTAAGTAGACATTTTGGTATTTCTTTAAAAAATCATTGTGCGTATCACCCACAATCTGCAGGGCTAGTAGAGAAGCATAATGGGATTTTAAAAAATAAGCTAAGGAAGTTAATAGTAGAAACACAGAGAAATTGGGTGTACTGTCTGCCCCTGGCACTGTTGAGCATGAGAACTGTTCCGAATGCAAAAGGATTGACTCCTTTTGAAAAATTATTTGGAAGGGCTTATTATATACCTCAGTGGAAATCTCTCATGCCCGCAGACCAGGAAGCTGACAGTACACTAGCTAAGTATATGCAAAACTTGTTAAATTCTAAACATTTGTTGCAGTCAAATTCTGTTTCAGATAAAGAACGAACCAGACCGTCAGAAGTGGCAGTGTCCCCTGGAACCTGGATTTGGGTGAAGACAGTAAAGAGAAAGAATTGGGCATCACCAAAGTGGGAAGGTCCATATCAAGTGCTTCTGTCGACACCCACTGCAGTCAAGATAGCGGAGCGCGTCTCCTGGATCCACCTGACGCACTGTATATTAGTCAAAAACTTTGAACTGGACAGAAATCTTGTCACATGCCAAGAGTAAAAATGATAGAGTCCAGAAGAAACAGGAATGCAGAACAACCCTTTCCTC
The DNA here is from genome assembly GCF_019279795.1 of Protopterus annectens. Lineage (NCBI taxonomy): Eukaryota > Metazoa > Chordata > Ceratodontiformes > Protopteridae > Protopterus > Protopterus annectens. The sequence continues at coordinate 468,633,336 of NC_056738.1, read as the reverse complement.
AGAAGCATTGCATAATCATCCTGTTAACTGTACTAGTGACAATAATCTTTTTGTTGTGGCCTTTCCTTTTCTCAGCCACACAGACTGAACTGAATAAACGTGAAGCGTTACTCATAGACTGACATCCAAACTTTAACACTTACCAGGCAATTAAATATGTGTATGCTGAAACTTTCAATGTTTCGAATTGCTGGATTTGCACAGCTTTGCCGACAGCATACGGGGGGTTATTAATGACTACAGTCCCCCTAGGGGTCAATGAGACCTGGGAGAACTTGATTTATGATACCTCAACCATTACATCACAAGATAAAATAGCATTGCACTTGTCTGTTCCACAAAAGGGAACTGTGTGTTTTTATAAAAATGATACTGTTCAGGTGGGTTGGAGCAATTGCAATGTGACTGTTCCTTATAAATGTTACACTAAAGGTAACAATGTAGATCTTTATTGTAATTCAAATTATGATTCATTTCTTGGATTGATGCACAAAACACTTGATGAAGTAAAACATGATTCTGTTCTTTATAAACAACTGTCTATAATTGATAGAAAAATGTTTCATGCAGGGCGAGTGTATATTCATAGCAAAGTTACTACTAAAGTAGAGGACTGTTATTTTGTGTGTGGCAGAAAGGCATACAAATGGTTACCTGAGAATTGGTCCAGCAGTTGTTTTTTGGGTTACCTGGTTCCGGCCATATGACACACTGCAGTTTTGCCTCGAGGAAAAATTCGAAATGTCCGAGAGGTCGTCAGGAAACCTGTAAATCCAGTGGGACAAATCGATGCGCGTTGGAAAGACCATCATTCCATAGGCAAAGGACTGACACATGTGGACTTGAGTGATAGCGTTATATCGTGGGCAGGCATATTACCGGCATATGGAGCAGTGAAATCGATCTGGGAGCTGAGAAAACTGTCGAAACTTCTCGAAGTAATGAGTAATGCAACTTTTTCCGCTTTCGAATTGGTGACTGATGAACTGAATGCTATGAGTAGTGCTTCAAAACCGCATGGCTCTCGACTTCACCCTAGCGGCGAGAGGTGGTACTTGCGCTTTAATCCAAGAAGAATTCTGTTTGTATATTCCTGACCATAAACACGAGATAGACAATCATCTTGAGGTAATTCAGCAAGTGTTGGCCATGACCAAACCAGGCCCGAACCCACTGACGGACTTTTTCTAGAAATGGTTTGGGGGGGGGGTACCATCCTAATGAACATCCTGATTGCCATTTGTGTAGGAATGCTCCTACTGGGAGTATGTGTTTGTTGTGGCATCCCCTGCATGAAAAGACTGATAAAAGACTTTATAGACGTGTCAGTTTCTGAAACTTTATATCAAAGTACTGAGTTTGAAGAACTGTTAAAAGATTGAAAATGCTTTCATGAGTTTAAACTGAATGACTCTCTTAACTGCAAATCCTAAGTGGAAGAGGTTAGGAGAAGAAAACAGATTGTTTATGCTTATTTTGAAAGTAGAATAAAAGTATTAAAAGGGGGGAAATGTCAGAAAAATATGTATTAATGTGTGTATTAGTAATATGCTTAGTGCATTTAGAGCTTGAAAAGGGTTAACACATTTATTCTATTTCATACTGCATAAATCTGTACAAACTGCAGATGCTTTCTGACCTTGTATTGCTAGCTAAAATCTTGCTTGTGCCTTGGAAATTTACTGAGAAGCAGATGATTCCTGCTTATGTTAGGAAAATAATGAATAGAACAATACTACTTGTATGAAACTTAGGAAAGAAGTTCCGTTTGTGCTGTGAGAAAATACACAGCTGTAGAAGCTATAGATAATTAGGACAAAGCCTGTTTGAAAATATGAACTGCAATCAGCATTTGCTTGTATCTGAGTTAGAAGAGTACCTTGAAATGTAACACTGTACAATAGAAGCCTGTAAACGAATTAGTGCCCACCAAGGCCAGGTTGTTTTTCTCAAAAGTTTCTCACAAATCTAGTCATGTCAGCAGAAAATCTGAGTAACATCTGCTATAGAACAATACTGAAAGTTGTGTTTGATTACGTCAGCCATAGAAGGCAATGTCTTGTAAAACAGTATAAGAATAAGCATACTTCCTGTTAGTAGTTAGACAAATCCTTGTATTTGCATGTTTTTGTCTCCTTGCAGCAAGTAATTAAATATGCCTTAACTGAACCTTACGTGGTCTTTGAAGTTTTTTCCTTTCACACTGGAAAACTCCCATTGGAGCCAGTACCTATTTTGGGGTGACTTAGAGAGAGAGAGAGAGAGAGAGAGAGAGAGAGAGAGAGAGAGAAGAATTCCAACAACCCATAACAGAAAAATACAAAAACGTGCTAATGCAGTTACAGTACATGAAGCAATGCAAGGTGTAAACTAGTACTGACATTTAAAAAACAGCAAAGAACCATGTGGCATCCAATCTGCCATGTTTATTTTGTTTGTTTTTCTGGGTAATTATGTTCACTTACAATACGGACAAAGACAACTTGTTAGTAGCTTATTTATCAAATGTGTTTCATACTTAGGAGAAAACTCTTGCAGACTGCCTTAGACCTCACATCCAGTAACAGATCTTTCATCTCTTTAAGCCTTCACAATCTCCGTGGCAATCATTTTCTCTCACCACTAACTCTGACTTGGCATACAAAAAGGCTCTGCAGTCAACTTCCACACATTAAATACAAAACCAGAAAGGTATCCAAAAGATTACCGTTTTACCACAGAACTGTAAACATGATGACACTGCTATTAAGTGCAAAAGGGGTCTGAATCATATTAAACAATGTTGTTGTTTGTCTTTTGGCTTTTCCCGGTTAGAGGTCGCCACAGTGGAACTCCGGTCTGCTAATGATTGGCAGTAGATTTTCACATACGCCGAGGTGCCAGCTCAACGTTCAACCTTCAACGAAGGCACGCCCATTTACGCATGTCTTTCGAATGCCCACCCAACCACGGGGAGGACATTAATTCCCCTAATGTCAGCAAGCCAAGGCACCAAAAGTGTTTATGGTTATTGATCTTTAGTCATTATGGATGGTATTCATAGTCATTGTATGAATGCGTTACAGCCATCCACAGTGTCCAAGAACAAGCACAGATGAGCTATGATTCATAGAGGCCACTTAAGTTAGTGTGTGATGGCCATGAAAAAGCATAGGTAAACAAACTCATAATGAGATGTGAATGAGAAATGAAATTTCTGCACCGTTCACATATTCATTATAAAAAGTAGGGTCAGGTCTATTCTATCTACTTTGCAAGCCACACATTTGCTGTTACCTTAGCTATTCCCATTGCTGACTTGCAAAAATGATTTAAGTTATCCTTCCTCTGACTTGATCCTTTGTTCCATATCATTACTGCGCACAAAATACCACAATCATACACAAAAACTTTTGATATACTCATCAGTCAAACAACATAATAATAATAATAAAAACATGCCTGTCATCTCAGAAAAAAGTTATATAACACAAACTGCATAATTATATACACATTCTACATCCAGCCAAATAAAGTTGTGCTGAAGTAATGCTTGCACTATCATGAATACATTCACAATAGTAAAGACAGCAGTTTGTTAACACATCGGCCCTTTCATTAGCTCTTGACACATTCTTGTAATCATAATACTGTCAATTTTCACTTAACAGTGACACTCAAGAATCTCCCAGTAAAGACACATGAATCAACAAAACATTCTTGCTGCTTCAGATTTAAATCACTGCATTTCCACTGTGCATGCACAATCACTAAAAGACACGAAAGTAAATGATTTTCTCACTGATCACTAATCATTTCCTCTGCTGCTGTAATGATGTCTAATTTACAAATGACAGTTTACAGTATTCACCAAAGCCATTTTTTATGTCCATCATATGAATAAAACAAACATTTCCTGACATGAACTCAATAATTTTACTTCATTTTCAGCTGTTTCATAATAATTATAAATAATTTTTTTCTTACTTTACAAAGTCCACAGTTTCCTAAGTTTGCCATCTCACTTGAGTAATCCCAAGGTAGTATGGTGCTTTTAAACTTATCATATAAGTTCAGGGTCCTTTACATGTTTTGTATGCAGATGAGGTTTTTGTATGTTTATCTCTATGAATTACAGTAACACATGAAAGTGTACGACACCTTTTGCACATAATTGGTCTTGGCTTAATGCTTATCTTCAAGTAGTTTACACTTTTGCCATAAACAGGTGTGTTTATTAAATTGCCTGTGCATTTCCATAGTCAGCATGAATAACTTCCACTGATCATATTTGCATATAGATGTAGCACCACTCTTTGTGGATTACCAATACGAAACCCTGGACTGTGAATACCATTTTAACTTTTAATTGCTACATATTGTTCTCTCTTTTTCCTCTTGTTCAAGCAGCAGCTTCTAGAGGTTATGGAAAGACAACTCCTCCAGATGCTTTACCTTTGTGCTATCACTTGTACTGAGCATCTAAACTATGCATTTGAATGTTTGAATGGTGATATTCACTGTTGATGAAAGTTGATATTCATAGTCCAATAAACAGCACTCTATTTTTTAAATATCTGCATTCTTTCTTATTTATATTCTGCTTGATATTAATATTTTGAATGGTTACGTTTATTTATGTAAATTGTTTACAAGCAATGGCCAAATGACCCAAATAACAATTTGCAAGGGACACCCAGGCTGAATCACTAAGACACTTTAAAATGATAACAGAGCACACACACAAACCATACAAATCCTAGCATATTTACAGGTATAGCACTGTTGTAAGCAAAGCTGGCACCAGCAAGAAATCATATGCTGAATATACAGTAACTTATCAACTACAAGGAGCATAGTAAAAAGCTGAATGCAGAATACAGCCAGCCACTTACCAGGGGTCTGTTTTAAATGACCCAGTAGTACAAAAGGCATAGCATATGTTCATGTATATTACATTTTCTGTATAGTGAGTACTGGTGCAATCATGTACAAAACACAGAGTAACTAGTCAGGACATGGAATATATAGATATGTTATAGGCAAGGTTCCTGTTTACATATACTAAAGCTACAAATAAAAATATAGCTGCATTTGAGTAGATGTTCAGTATAAGTCATAAAGGATGTGATTCAGCCTATTGAAGTAATTCTCAAACATGCTTCAGCAAAATTCTCCTAATGAATGTAATTTTCCTATATTGATAACTTGATCCAGGCTGCATTTTCTGGTGATTAATCATCAAACTAAGAGTATTTTGATGGGGTCTATATCACATAGTCGAAGTATGACAACTTTGAACCTGATATAGTCAAAAGCAAAAGTTCGAAGTTGTCATACTTCAATTGTAAAAAAATAAAAATAAAAACAAAAAGAATGCACTTGAGGGTTGTAAGCAGGGGGGCAAGCACCCCTGCACCCCCCACACCACCCGCTCTTTAAATATACCAAGTCCGAGGTATCTCTACAGTGCAGTAAAGGAAATGTTCCCTTTACTGCACTGTAGCGTGACCTAGGAGTTTGTATATTTATGGAGCGGGGGGTAGGGAGTGAAGCCCCCCCCATATGGGGGGTGCAGGGGGGCTTCCCCCCTGCATACAACCTTTTATTTTGTTTTCCCTTTTTTTAAATTATTTTTACACATAGTCGAAGTTCTGTAACTTCGGACATATGTGTTCGTACATATGGTAGTCGAAGTTACGGAACTTCGACTAAGTGATATAGACCCTTTTGATGCACATTGCAAAACCTAGTGTCATTACATCACCTGAGCAACAAAAAAAACTGTAGGCGATATAGTACTTATAAAATGGGCTGTCTGTGCTAAAATGAATAGAGTGCCTCAGTGTTTTGATTTGGTATAAGATATGTTAACAACATCCTCCTGATTGTAAAATCGAGTGCATTTTAAGTCACTAAGTCTTCATTCAACAGTATACCTCCATATTTTCATGTATCTCTGCAATATTACCCTGTCTAGCCAATTTTAGGTACATTGAATTATTGTCTAATGTGTTTAAACATTACATAAAACCACTGACTTCTAGTTTTGTGATAAATAACAACATCCACTACACTAATATATTTCTGCAATAGCTAAACCACATATACTGCACTGCACAATATTGGCTGATGGAGTGAGACAACAAAAGTACCAGCTAAACCATGGCATTATATGTAATGCAGGTCCCATAAATGCATTTTCTCCACTTTGTTTCTTACAAATATAACTTATAAATGATTTCACTAAAGTATAACTATACAGATCTTTTAAGCTATTTCTCTTATTTTCTTTAGGTGATTCTTATTGCTTGATAAAAAGCATGCACCAAATTAGATAAGTGCGTTTTTGAAAGGGGGTTATCTGTTAAGCACTGGTTTGGTTCACATCTGTTTCATCAGCACCAAACTTGTCAATAAAGATAGCTAGTATTCTTTCTAGTCTGGAATTTTACCACATTCACATGACACCACACTTAATAGGACAACCAGAAAGGTATTTAATTTAGTCTATTTTTAAGACTGCTGTAAACTTTGTAGATGTTGATTAATGCAGAGTGAGTGACCAAGTATAGTTTTAAAAAATTATATGTAAAAAGAAGGCATACTTTATGGAAAAATGGGGCACACTGCCTACCTCGTTCTAGCCAAGGCATTTGACACCCCACTTGGGCACTCTAGATACATTTAGAAAATTAGTCATAAACCCATATGTCACCCAATGGATAGCTAGCTGACTCAGTGATAGGATACAAGAAGTCATGATAGGGGAATCCACCCCTCAAAAAAGGCTAGTCACTAGCAGAGTGTCTCATGGATTGGTGCTGGGCCTCAACTTTTTGGCATGTACTTCTCTGAAGTACAGGCAAACATCAAGGGCCTCTAGCTGATCAAGTTTGCAGATAACTGCAAACTAGTAGTGGTCATTGAATCCTTTACTATCACAGATATCCTTCAAGAGGGCCTGACACAGACAAACAAGTTGTGCCAAAGCCATGAATTGAAACTCAATGCAAAAAATGCACAATAGTACCCTTTTTGAAGATATCAACCCCTGGAAGTTACCACATTGATAACACCTGTAAAGGTAGAAACAGTGGTTAGGGATCTAAGAACACATGTTGATAGTAACCTGACCTTTCTCTACCATGTGTTTACTGTGGTGAGAAAATAATTTTACGAACTTATAAGTAAAGGCATGGCATCCACATTGAAGGAGTTCATTGTTTCACTGTATTTGGCTCTCATCAGACCAGTCATCAAGTACAATGCACCCTGTGGCATGTACTTAACCAGGCACTTGCAACAGCTAGAGATACCACAACGTTTACTCACAAAAAGAATATTCCCATACAGACCAACTCAAAACCCTATCCCTGTACTTGGTCTGCTACAGATGCTAGTGGCAATCTATGCCTAACCTGCAAGGCATCCTATGATCCCACACTGATAGATTTGTTACACATCTGCAAAATAAATAGCAAGAGAAATACCCATTCTAAGGAACTAAACCTCATCTGCAACATAAAGAAGACATGTTGAGGAGACAGGTATGTGTCAAAGACAACCTTTCTCTTGAACAGGCTTCCCATCCACGTGAAGCAAAGCTCATCCCTAACCTTATTTAAAAGTAACTTGCACCAATGGATGGGAAAGCACAAGTTGACCCTAATTTAGCATCTATGTCCTGATGGACAGGGCCATAATGTGAACACTTGATGTGTACAAGGTAGCATAACTATAATGTTCCATGGGGTACTGACACATGTCAGCAATGTTTGGTAAATTTGGGGCAAGCTTGGCTAGGTTTAAAATGATGCTTGGGCTGCTAGCCTAGTAATCACCTATGAACCTGTAAAGGTGGTGAATTTGGATACTGTCCCTTTCTTAGTAGATATCTGTATATCAGGCATTAATGAATAGTTTTACCTTTTACTACACATAAGTACTAGTGACAGACCTGCATTTGTTTTAATGTTAAGCATATATATTAATGTACAATGGGCATATTTTGAATACTATTGTCCTTATCAATAACTGTCCTAATTCTTAGTAACTAAATATTAACTTCATTTGATACCTTACCAGCAGATCAAATATTGTACAGTTACTGCACTGCAAACCAATATCAAAATGAACTTAGATCAGTTAGTGAAACTATTTGCAATTAGATACAACACACACATTCCCTGACAATATGTGGGATGTACAGTGGACTGACAGATAATCATAGACCATGATTAATTAGACTAAGGACCGAGAAGTTACGATAACAGAGTATGTTTAAAATTGAATGGTTCTTTAGCTGTTTTTTTTTAGAAAGTGATGCCAGAATTTAACTTTAATCTACCCAGACATTAGTTTTATAATAAATACAAAATGTAAATTATGTGCAGCCAAGTAGAAAGCATGGCAAAACAGATATCTAAGTATTATAATTAATTCCCAGCTTTTAGCTTAATGCAGTTGTCTCTTAAAGAGTTGCTGCAACAAGGTGCAATATTACAGTGTACATATAACTTAAGGCTTTCCTCGTTAACCCTAATTTTATCTAGAAATTTCACAGTTCAAAACATTTGCACCTGTCAAGAGAATGGAAGAAGTAAATGGGCCCGGTCATTTGTAAATTAATTGTTTTTATATAGCATTGTATCTGTGTCATTCACCAACAAATATCATAATGTTTATTGAGATATTGCTGAACTTCTGAAACCTCGATGTTCTAACCAACAGTGTACTCCATGTTCAATGGTTTATGAAACCTAGAATAGGAGGATCTAATTGTTGACCAAAAATATAACGTTAGAACAAGAAAATACTGTGCAACATATTTGACAGTTTTTGAACAGGATGAGGAATGCCATACATCTGAACAGAGTAAAACTACTAAATAACAAATTGATCTTTAGTTGAAAACTTTTTCTCAGTGCTGAAAGTTTACTGAATGTGAATCAGTCCATTAAGCAGAACTGCTATAGTTGAAACTTGCTCTTTCTGCCTGTGGTGGTATGTCTTATTAGCTTAATCACTATGTCAGTCTCTAACAGTGAGTGAGGGGCTCTACTGATGTAAAGCAAAAGCAGTACTTAGTAAATGACTCTATCAGTCAACGGAGAGCCTCATTAGCATGGAAACACGTGTGTTTCATCGCCACCAGATAATTCCCAGTTTGAAGAAGTAACAAACCACAGCAAAACTATATAATGGTTTTCCCATGAGGAAAAAGTTGATGTGTCTCCCATTACTCACTGTAACTAAAGATTATAATAAATGTATATGTTGCCAAACCTTGGAGAAACATACATATGTGATTTCTGTTACTATTATTTCTCTTCCTTTTATACAACATCAGGAAGGTTCTGTTTTGGTGAGTTGTGAATCTAAACTAAATATTTTTATCACCTGTCCTACACCCACTAACACTGCAAGAATAAAATAGTTCAGCAGTTAATTCATGCTGCCCTATGGTCCTTCTTTAAAGAAAAAATGCACCATGAAAACAAGAGAAAAAGAATGCCTAAGAAATATTTGCTTACTAAAGCTGTAACAAAGTTACAGATCATGTATTTTAAAAGTAAGGCACCAGTGGTTTCATTTAATTCTTGAAATTGCATGCAATGCTGTAATACATTTAAAAAATCTCTCACTCTGTGACATCAATTAAACCTGACCAATTATTTTTTTATTTGGATGTTCTAATATATACCAGAACTAAAAAAAATAAATAAATATTTTGCATTCTATTTTTCTGTTTGGTGGGTCCCTGTTTGTCTTGTACTGGAGAAGCAATAGTTATGATGAATGATAAAGGTCAGCAGTAAGTTTTAATGCAGTCACTCAGATGAACAGTCATATTTTCCAGCTATGCAAGTAGACAGATAACACAGGACAAATGTGTATCAACGTGTCAAACGAGATGAAAGCACTCTATGATTATTGCCTGCAGTTATGTGTAAATGGACTCATTTTTGACACTGCCTTCTGTGTCTCCTCTATAGGAACCATTATTGTACTAAGATTATTAAAAAGAAAGCTTAAGGCACATTTCTTTGTTGAACGTCCTGTTACAGTGAGTTATTAAAATGTTGCATGGCTCATGTCAATGCAGAGGACATATGAAAGATTAGCACAATGCTTTTAAAAGCTGACTTCATTTATAAGTCATGCCAGAAAGCTGCATCCATTGTTATATTATTCCAGACTGCTAGCTTCATGACTCATCACCATCTGGGTGCGTGTGAGACCAGTAAGCACACCTAGCCGTTACATAAAGCTGCATCCTGAGTTCTGTCTTCAGCATTGAAAAATTTGCCTATGTTTTCAGCTTGATTTTTAAGGTTCATGAAACTGAGAATCTAGCAAAGTAAATCAAGTCTTAACCAATATAGCTAGATGCATTAGATGTCTGTTTTTTCTGTATGGAAAAATAAATACATTCTCAATATTTCTACTTGTTGTTGGCTCAGGTTTAGGGACTTTAAACTGTACTTCAAGACTCTGTATAAAATTATCTACCTGCCTATCTTTTGTTGACTGCGTCAATCCCATGAGGCTGGTAGCTTCTTCTCAGTGGACATCCAATGTGGTATTTATACCACTAGGGGGAAATGTGGCCAGGGTATTGGGGTAACTTCCCCTACTCTTTTCAACAGGTGCTCTGGGATGTTTTACATCCACCTGAGCTATCTTCAACTCAAGCAGATGGGACCTCAGTTTAACATCTAATAAAGAGTCATTTAGAACTCTCTGAATAAAGCTTCAGGCTTTCTTAACTTTTGTTTGATGTATAAATGATTAGTATTTGAAGGCTGAATTCCATTTATTTAATTTATTTGTCTTTTTTACTGGGAAATGAAATAAACATTTTCAGCAGAGGCCCAGGGAGAAAAACTCAAAAACAAATATAGAAATACATTTTTGATCATTCAAAAAAATAAATAAATAAGTCAACAAACATTATTTAAAAGGTCTTTCAAAGCAAACAGTTAACAAACAATATTTACAGAGCATATCAGGTTAAGGAAATGCATGTTTTCATGATATTGTGAGTGAAATCAAAAACACTATATTAATACACTTGTATATTACCCATAATGGAGAGAGTTAGGATTATATACTGCAAACTGCAGATGTGGTACAATTGCATAGTTTTTTAGTTGCCAGGTGGTATTTGAGGGTGGATTTGAATTGCTGCAGGCTGTTTAAAAGGCTGATGTGGTTTGGAAGTTTGTTCCATGCCTTGGAGATGGTGACAAAAGAAGAGTGAGTCACTTTGATAATTATTTGATTTATTAGCGGTATTTAGCTTAACTTCTGAGAATCTTAGGGTTCTATTTGGTACAAGCCATTGGATGAGATTTGACAGCAAGGGTGTTTTAAGAGGATGTTGAAGTATTGTCTGTGCTGTGAATAGCTGGAAGAGGATGATGTGTTGAGGAAGTTTAAGCTAGTTCAGAGTACTGAGTGCCATGCAGTGCTGGGAGCAGTCTGGTAAGTTGCAGACAAATTTGTTAATTTTATTGTAGGTGCTTTCTAGTTGGTGTTTGGTGAAGAGCTGAGATTTGTGAATATTACTGAGGCATATAGGAGAGTACACAGTTGTTTTTTACTATGATCACTTAGCAGGTGCTTTGCTGTGTAAAGAAAGCTTTCTTTCCAGTGCCTGTTTGACTGCAGGGTCAATGTGCAGATCAAATTTTAACTTATCAATGATAATTCCAAGTAATTTTGTGTTGGCGATGTTTTCAATTTCTGTGCTGTCTGTGGACATAATACTAAGGTCAGTGTTGTTTTGAATTATGTTTTTGGGAACAAATAGGATTAGTTTGGTTTTGTTGGGGTTTAAGAGAACTGAGATTTAGTTGGCCAGTTTTCTATAAAGGTGAAAGTTTTCTGTGTGATGGTTCCTAATGTGGGAAGATTTGGGGCTGAGCAAACTAAAGTTGAGTCGTCAGTGTACTGTATTATAGTGACAAGTTTTGATTCCTTGTGCATGTCATAAATGGCAATTTTGAAAAGTATTGGCCCAAGTATGAAGCCTTGGGGAACTCCTATAATGACTGGATGGAAGGTGGAGTGGGAGTCATTCTGTTTTACAGATTAAGTGCAATTGTTTAGGCTGCTGTTGAACCAGCTAGTTGAAGGAGTTCTGAGGAGTATATGACTTAGTCTTTGGAGAAGTACTTGATGTGAGACTGTGTAGAAGGCTTTTGACAAGTCCGGGAAAGTGGTCAAGACAAAATTACCTGAGTTTTTACTGTGATTAATGTTATCTAGGAAATGTATTATGGCAGTTTCAGTGCTATGATGGGGTCTAAAGCCATGCTGGGTAGGAGTCAGCAATTGGTTATCAAGTGGAAAGGCTAGTAGTTGCTGATATATGCATTTTTCAAGTACTTTGGAAATGGGAGGAATGATTGCTACAGGGTGGATGTGCTGCTTTTGTATAATGGGATTATAAAGGAAGATTTCCACTTGGCTAGGTTGTACTTTTCTGTAAGGGATCTTGCCACTCATCTTGGTTTACAATTGAAGATGAACAGGTGGGGTAGTTCGTTTATATCCTCTATTACACAGAAACACATCGGGATTGATAGCAGCAGTATAAAATATAAACAAACTGATTAACTGACAAACTACACAGACATGCATGCTTACATCTCAACAACCTACTACAAAATGCCAGTTAGGCTCACAAGTGCTCAGTATTTATACACTTGTACAAGCCCATAGAAAGCTTCTTAATGGTATACACACATATTGATCTACAGTCTCCCTCTTTAATGATTTTCCCAGAATAAAATGACATTTTGAAAAGACATGAACACTTATGCCCTTATGTCCAAATTATTGTGTATCTGGAACATTGTCTGGAAATGTAACCTGCTCTAGTGATATAGCAATCAGAACTGGGTTTAGCAACAAGGGCAGTCATTGGTAAACAGTTTCTGGAGTTTCAGGATTCTTCTTAGGAGCAGGGATATTTACTGGAATGTCCTCTGGAACTGGAATGCTGGATAACACACTCTGAGATTTAGAGTCTTTCTCACAGGTATAATACTGCAATACAGGCTCAGACACCAGGACCAAATGTTTCTGATTCCGCCTAAATTCTACTCCTTGTGATTCCACAATGTATGATTTCAGCTCTGGACATAAACTTTTCACAACACCAATTCAATCAAAACCTTTGGATGTCTGCATCCTCACTATCTTCCCTTCTCGTAATGGCTTGAGCGATTTGCTGGTCTTATCATAAAAGGACTTCTGTGATAAGTGCTTCTTCAATAGATGGGCTTTCACTGATCTGTTGGTCTTGGCACATGAAACCAATAGATTACTGTTAATTGGTAATGTGGTTCTGGTTTGTTTCAACAGAAGTCTCTGTGCAGGTGAACCAAGATGTTTATCATGAAGAATATTTCTGAGATTTAAGAGATTCGAGAAAACATCGCTATTGTCTCATTTCAATTTCTCTAATAATTGTTTCACACTTTGAACTTCATGTTCTGCCAAACCATTTGACTGTGGGTACTGAGAGCTACTCATAACATGAGTAAAGTCCTACTCTTCAGCAAATTTTTGAACTGCTGGCTTGTAAACTGTGTACCATTGTCAGAAATAACTTTGTGTGAGGACTACAAAATGATGCTTTAACATAGCAATGACAGTACTGAATGCTAGATTAGGAAGTTGGTCAATCTTGAACCAACTTGAATAAGGGTCTACTAACACCAAGTAATGTTGACCATTCCACTTGAAAATGTCTGTAGCTACTGTCGACCAAGGTAGTTCAGGAATCTAGTTTAGCTGAAGTGGTTCTTTCTGTTGATGTGGCTTAGTACTGTATTACATACAGAACAAGATGAAAGTACTGTCTCAATGTTCCTTGACATAGAAGGCCAAAATACTAGTTCTCTCACCTTTCTTTTCATAGAATTAGTTCCTGGGTGGCCACGATGCAAAAATGGTAATATACTCTCGATGCAAGGATTTTGGAACAATCACTTTAGGAACTTTCTTGATGATAACCATTGTCAAACAAAATCTCATCTCTGTAAGGGAAAATAAAGTTGCAGATTAACTGGTAAGCAAGCTTGCTTTGTTGGCCATCCTCAACTGATAAAGTGGTTGAGCTTCTGAAGTTCTGGATCTGAGGCTGTATGACTTTTAAGCTTATCAAGATGTGTGAAAGAAAAATTTCTCACTTCCATGACTTCAAAATCAAGTTGCTAATTTTCATGCTATTTAGTGGTATCTCTGGGTGAGATGGATAAGTATCAACAAGATAAAGAATTTGACATTTGTGCAGACAAGATTGAAATTATACTTTTGCAATTTCAACATCATGTGTTGTAATCTGGCAGGAGCTGTATGCATAGGCTTTCTCAAAATAGTGACTAGAGGTTAATGATAAGTTTCACTCTGGATAGCTCCACCATAAATATAATCATGGCACTTTGAACATGCAAACACAATTGCCAAGAGCTCTTTCTATATCTGTGCATACTGCATTTCAGTTTGAGTTAGAGTCCTGGACACATAGGCTACTGGTCTACCATCTTGAAGAATGACTGCATCAAGACCAAACTTCAAAGCATCACAAGAAAGATTACCTGGTTTGTGAGCATCATAGTAACTGAGAGTTGGTGGTCTGGCAATTTTCTGTTTCAGGACATCAAATGCTCTTTGGTGTTATTCTAACCATGACCAAGATACATCTTTACATGTCAACTCTCTGAGAGGTTCTGAAAATTGGCTCAAGTCTAGAATGAACTTGCCTAGGTAGTTAACCATGCCAACAAAACGTAAGGCTTGAACATTGTCTGGAGCTGGCATCTCAAGAATGCAGTTTGTTTTGAAAGGACTGGTCATAAGCCTGCACTGGTAAATAAATGACCTATATAAGTAACTTCACGTAGCCTGAATTTGCACTTCTGAGGATTCAGCTTGAAATTCACTTATATACTCTCTCCAGAACTTTCTTGAGGTTTCTGTCATGCTTAGCTTCACCATTACCTCCTATTAGAATATCATCTACTATAATAGCACACGGATACCCAGAAAAATTTGCTCCATTGCATGTGAGAAGACTTCACTAGCAGAATTTATCCCAAATGGCATTCTCAAAAATCTGTACCTGCCAAAAGGAGTACTGAAAGTGGTTAGTAATGAAGATTTCCGATCAACAAAATATGCCGAAATGAACTCTTTGCATCCAAAACAGAAAAAATAGTGGCATTTGGCATAAGAGCAGCAACTTTTTTGACTGTACATATTGGATGATGAGTTTTTTCAGTGCTTTGTTCAAATCTCGTGGAGCAATACATATTCTGATACCATCTGAGCTTTTGTTATGAGCCACGACCATGGAAGATACCCATTCAGTAGGTTCATCATCTGGACAAATTACACCTTTCTGCACCATTTTATCTAGTTCAGCCTTGACTCTGTTATGTATAGCTATTAGAACTTCCCTTGCTAGTCTGACAACTGGGCTGATCTGAAGTCTAACTTCATGGAGTACACAACTGGGAGTTTACCTTGTTTGTCTTCAAAAAGATTAGCATAGGCAGAAAAAACAGACTGGGTGAAATTAGAATAGTGGTCTTTCAAGTTTACATGGTACACTTCCTTATTAAACAAAAGTAGTCCCATTTTCAAACTGTCTCTGAGGTCTGATAATAACTGTACGTGCCTTTTGACCACATAAAATTGCAAGTCATAGCTGTTCCCAGCAGAGTAACATGAAAACACTACTGAACTTTCAGTTTGAATTTCTTCACCACCATAAGCAACAAGCTTCATACACTTTGCCAAATTAAGCTTCTCACCAGCACACACTCTAGCAAATGTTTCTGCTGACATAACATTGCACTTTGAACGTGTGTCAACTTTGAGCTCAATGGGTCTTCCATTTATCTGAACAGTACAAAATGCTTCATTCTTTGCCCATAAATCTACTGCATTTACTGTTTCATTAAGCACAGACACACCATCAACATAAAAGTAGGGTAACAGCTCTTTAATTGATCAACTTGTCTCTTTGAATGTTCTCTTTTAATAAAAGAATGTCCCTTATTTGATTCACAAAATGTTTGAAAATGATTCCACTTTTTACATCTGTGGCACTGCTGCCCAAAAGTTAAGCACTTTTCTCTTTTAGACACATGATTACCACCTCAATTATGAGGCTAGGTGAGGGTACATGCTTTGAGTTTGCTGACTCACTTTGCTGAGACTGTGCTCACTCTAGAATTTGCTAGAAAGCTACAGGGTTTACCAGTAACTGGTGCAGGGTTCACAGTTGCTGCCATGTGCTTGGGCCTGTTTTTTTTAACCACGTGCTGCATACTATCAATATTAACACTAGAAGATATTGGAAGCACACAATTCTCATTTGTAAGCATATTCGTGTGCTTTTCTGTGAACACATATATCTGACAAATCTCAATGGCCTTATTCAAAGTTAAATCACTGTCACAAAGCAAAATCTTTCTCACAGCATCATCTTTAATACCACACACAAGTCTGTCTTTTATCAATTCATCCCTTAAATCATCAAATCTGCACATTTTAGCTTTGTTTCTCAAGTCAGTTATATATGCTGCAAAAGTTTCACCAGGCTGTTGATCCCTTGTGTAAAATAAGTGCCTTTCCATCATAATATTTGTTTGGGGGTTTTCCCTTGACTCAGCCGGTACTACTAGGTGACGGTTTTCCCACTCTCCTGCATACACAGCAGGTGCATACACAAATGAACGCTCTCTTTCTATAGCTTCTGAACCAGCTAAATTAAGCAGAATAAATGCCTTTGTATAGTCATCTTTATCAGAAAATACAGCTTGCATGAAAATATCGTACTCTTGCTCAAACACTCTCCAATTCTCTGCAATATTATGATCAAATACAAGTGGACCTGGTTTATAAAATCCTTCAGCCATGCCAACAAAGTATGCCCAAACACACTGTAAATATGACCTTTGTAATTATATACAAACATGCACACATACCATGTGCTTGTAATAACATTCAAATGTGCAATAAACTCTTTGAAATACTGTGCTTTGCAATGTATGCTTTGAAATGGCTGTGTTTTGCAAAATAATTGCACTGTGATACTGCACAAACTTGCGAACACTCTGTAAACTTTGGATATCCCGAAATAACTTTAATTAATGTGAAAAAGTAGCTCATAGTGAAAAAATGTGGTTGATTTCCTTATTTTATACATTTTACATGATTCCTACTTTATTTCAAACATTTTCGTAACTATTTTGAATATTTTTTATCAATAATTCGCATTTTTGGATATTTTATTTAACTAGAAATTCATTATGAGTGTACCGAGTCCTTTGTTTTATATTTTTTGAATAAGAAATTATTTCGCAAGTTTCGATAACTGAAATTTGTTTCTCACCAGTTTTGCGAGTTACATGTGCAGTCGAGATGATCCATTCCTCTATATTCCTCCACCATTAACTGGGTGCCTTCTGGTCTTGAATCTGGATCCCATTCTGATACCATGTCACTTGTCTTGGTTTATAATTGAAGATGAACAGGTGGGGTAGTTTATTTATGTGCTTCATTACACAGAAACACATCAGGACGGATAGCAGCAGTATAAAATATAAACGAGCTAGTTAACTGACAGACTACACAGACATACATGCTTCCATCTCAACAGCTTACTATAAAATGGCAGTTAGACTCACAGGTGCTCAATATTTATACACTTGTGCAAGCCCATGGAAAGCTTTTTAAAGGTATACATACATATCGATCTACAGATCTATTAAGATATATACAGGGTAGGAAATGGCGCCAGCAGCTATATGCTGAGATATTCAGACGGCAGGTTGTCAGGCACTAATGTTGTGAGTTTCATGTTTTTTAAGTATTTTTATGGTATTTGTCTAGATGGCTGTTAGGTTGAGTTGGGGTGTGGAACTATGGTCTGGGAGTGGTTAGCTGGGGTGGGTAGAGGTTACTAATTTTTGAGTTAAGTAGAGTACTGGATATTGAGTGTTTGTTCAATTTGTCTGCAATGTCCCTGCTGGTGTCAGAAGGGAAAGGATTTGGGGAGGGCTTTCTGCCCGTTTTTAGGAAGTTGTTCACATTTTACCAAAACTTTTAGGGATTTTACTATGTGCCATATTGTTTGTGGACAAGAAGTTATTTTTATCATAATGAAACTTTGCCTGTTTTTTAAGGTAACAATACATGTCTAGGTAAAATTGGATATTACTTATGTGCCATTGTTTCTAGGCATTGTCTTTGTCTCTCATGAGTTGTTAAGTTTGTTGGGTTAGCCATGGGGCAGAATTTATTTTCGCCTTATATCTCATTGGGGCTTATTGGCTTACTATGGTTAAGAATGAAGCATTGGAGTGACAGACAGCTTCATCTAGAGGCAAATGGAGTTTCCAGTCACACTGTTCAAGTGTGTCATTAAATACAGATTTATCAAACTGGTCAAGTTTCTCACAGAGTTGAAGTATAGTGGTTTGGGGGCCATGTGGTTTTCTATCTTTATGTAGTTGGGCTGATGATCACTAAAAGAGTGTGGGTGGGTGCTGGCTAGCTTAATTTTTTCAGAGTTGGTTGAGAGGAGGCAGTCTATTATGGATTTTGTTTGGATACTTTGCCAAATTGGGTTGGTTGTTGGATTAGCTGAGTGAAATGATAGAGGTTAATATTATGCAGAGTGGAGTTGTGTTTGTTAGAGGTCCAGCCTATGTTTAGGTCGCCAAGCAGAATGGTTTCTTACTTGAAAGTAGATGATAAATTGTCAAGTATGTTTCAGTAGTCTTGTCATTTTTGCGGGGAGGGTGGATGTAGGCAGCTACAATGATTATGAATTTCTGATTGTTTAGGTGGAATTTGGCTATTAGTATTTCTTCACTGCTGTATTGTGGAACAGTTGGGAGGTGGGTATAAAATTGTAAGGTGGCTTGAAAGAATGATGGCCTTGCCCTCAGACCATTTACCTATTCAGTTTTTCCTAATGATGGCGTAACCAGAAAGAATGATTGGTTTAGCTTTAATTTCAGGTCTTAATCATTCTTCATAACTAGGATGGGGGGGGGTGATGGAATTCAGTCCATGCATGAAGGTCTGATATCTTACTGCAGATGCTCCAGGTATTGAGATGAGATATTTGTAGGCCGGAGGAAGAAACTGGGGTTTGTTGTTTTTTAGAGGATTGTTGAGGAGGTTTTTTTATGCAGGTGGTTTGGGGGGTTTGGTGTTGAGTTTGTTCAGGTGAGACTAATGCTGGGCCAGGGTTGAGGTGTGTATTTATCCTCTCTGTTTCTTTATTGAGGTGGCTGCTGGAGTATTTGAGGTTATGGAGTGTGGGGTTTTGTATTTGGTATAAGTCTACAATGTATTTTTTGTAGGACTTTGTCTATGCTGAAGAGGGATGGCCAGATTAGGGAGTTTGTCTATGCTGAACAGGAATGACCAGATTAGGGAGTTGTATCTGTGGACAGGGGGAAATAAATATATATATATATATATATATATATATATATATATATATATATATATATATATATATATATATATATATATATATATTTTATGGAGGACATGATTTGAGTGTAGGTATAGCATGATTCATAAGTAGTTAATTTGCTTAGGAGGGCTAAAGTTGCTATTACTGGAAGTAGTTGTGTATGCATGGTGGGAGGTGTGAAATAGTTGTATATCAGTATATAAAGAGGAAATGGGAGTAAGAAAACTGGAAAAATACTGGGCTTCACCTATTGGGTGTGGGGGTTGATAAGAGAAGGATGTAGAAACAGACTGCTGTTTTCTGATTTGTAATTAATTGATTATTTATTAGGTTTTAATTGATTGGTTATATTGGCTGGTATGGGTAGTGAAGAGTCAGGTGATATATTTCGGCCAAAAGAATTTATGATATGGGGGAGGGGGTCAGGTGATATGCTTTGTTCAATACATTTAATGATATGGGGATGGGGAGCATAATGAAGCTGCTCATAGCACAGCTGAGCACAGAAGGGTTGAGTGGAGCAGGGCTAGACACTAGAGAAAAGAGTCAGGTTCCATGGTATGGTAATGTACAAGAAACTATCTGTTTATTCAGCAAGTGTAATCAAAATCTAATGTTAAATATTTTTTATTCTTTGGGTTGTTTTTAATCATACTGGTTACAGGGTTGCTGCTTGCTATTTTTCTACAGAGTTGCTTAGTTTTAGGGAGAAATCGATTAAATTGCAATAAATATCTTGAGGGTGACCAGGGAGAATAGTTGTGGGGGACAGTTGCTCAACTAAATTCAGGATAACCCATTACAAAATACAGCAGAAACAGTGCATTTAATGTATGATTTATTAGTACAGTAATTCCATGGGAGACACAGGTTCTATGAGCTTACCAAATACCAGATGGACATAAGCCAGTATTTTTTTGCTCTATTAATGTCTACTGTTGGTTTAAATTTTTCTGAGAGGTGGAACAATCAGGGTGAGCAAACCTGTAATTGATTTTGTTGTAATGTGCTTTTAGTATTTGTATAACAAGTATAATAGTTATAAGATAGGTATGTCAAATTTTTCTAAAGTTTACAAACAAATTTATTTCGCATACAACAGTATTATATGTCTCTGCTTTAAACAAATTAGAACTAGTGAAACATCACTGCATTTTGTTTTTAATTGCTGACGATCAAAGAAAGAGACATGATGCTTGTTAGGTATCACTTGGAAGATTTCAATGCAAAAAATGCTGCTGATACTACTGTGATTTACTTTATCGTGCTGACACAATATCATTAGAAGAATGTGTAGCAATGAACAGAAGGAAAAAACAGACTCCCCAAGTTACATCTGCACTAGGGTTACATTGGCTAGAAAGCTTCAGTGACAAGAAATCTTGGAGAGAGATATAGTAAAAAGAAAAAAGGCAAATCAACAGGAATAAGTAAAAAGCTTAATCAGGGTTATAGCCAGGATTTTTGGAACCATATGCCAGTTTCAAGAATATAGCTCCTGTCTCCCCCTACAAGTTTTGCCCCACCAACCCCAGGAAGTGCACATCTATGGACAATACGCATTTTCACTACTTTAAATGAATTCTGAAATGAAAGGCTTAAGCAAAATACCATTTGACAATTAGGCATTCAGGGAAAAAAGCCCTTTACAAAAATATATACATAAATAATGCTAAATATTCTATTTTTAAATGCTAAATTATGACATGCTTTATTTCATTAATAAGTTATTTTAAAAAGTGTGCACCATGGTGTATGGCTGGATATATCATACTTGAGGGTCTTGAGAAAGCATATCACTATAACTGTATCTTTGGATGCATGCATTTCACATGCCGGTAGTAACTGTTGCAGAGTCCTGCCATGTGTTGTCATAAACAACAACCACAGGAAACTGCCAAACAAGTATAGTTTTCAGCTGGTTTATAAACTTTTTTTTAATCCAATACTTGGCAAACACTTTTTAACCATTAGTTCCTTTTGTTTTGAATTATTTTTGAGTTTCACTATAGTAAAGAACTTCTTAAGCCTCCAGTACTTTATAATCCCTTTATTTATGACAAATTTCAAAAATGTTATACCAATTTTCTGACAGTTGTGATTATTTTTGACCAATTTCTTGAAACGGCTTTATCTGCAAAATGGTTTGGCATAGTTGCATGCAATGTTTTAGTAATAATTACTTTCCAGTAAAAATTCCTTAGATTACCTTCCTAACTTTCAAGAATGTGAGTAGCAGCTGCAATTTTGGTTTTAATAATTAATATTTTGCTGTCATTTATAAGGAGAAAAGTCTGGTCAAAGGAGTATGATACAAGAAAAATTGATGTGCTTTTTCTTATTCTTGCATAGGGGAATGAATAAATTAAAGCCCTTCTCTTGACCTAGTAACACATTTTAAGAGAAAGTAAATAAATAAAAAAGAACATTGAATATAATAAAGCTTTCTCAAGCAAATAAATAAATAAATACTTGTAGAAGAAACTTTGTATCTGGTTCTCATGTCTTTATGGA
The DNA here is from genome assembly GCF_019279795.1 of Protopterus annectens. Classification (NCBI taxonomy): domain Eukaryota; kingdom Metazoa; phylum Chordata; order Ceratodontiformes; family Protopteridae; genus Protopterus; species Protopterus annectens. The sequence goes on along the minus strand of NC_056738.1, from coordinate 468,611,324 downwards.
GACAATCTGATAAAGAGCAATAAAACAGAATATTTTTTTCTTTCGGTGGTTTTCTTTCAGTGGCTAAGAGATAATGTTTTCTGAAAGCATTTAAATGATTTCCCATTCTGGGAGAGCAATAAAGATAAGATGAAACCAGGCAGCACTCAGTAGAAACACAGGCTGTACCATGCATCTTAGCATGGATAACCATCCTTTTAGGTTAACCCAAGTCCGTGAGTGTGGTTGTTAGTTTGGGACAATTGTTCCTAATAGGAGAGTAAAGCTTCAATATTTGAAGATGTACATAGTTTTGTGTGGTAGTATTAAGTTACCAGGTTTTAGAGGTGTGTTTTTTTAGGGCTTTCAATAAAACAAACAGTTTTGAAATATGTGGCATAGGTTCAGCTGGATGTGACAAGAAACAACTGTATAAAAGATCAACCTGCCAAACAGTGTATGCATGTAACACAAAAGCTGGAACTAGATATTTAACAAAAAAGCTGTTACAAATAAAAGGTAGGAATAATAACTTTTTTTAACATTATGATGTTTTCTATATTATCTTTAAATGTTAATGGTCTCACAGATATATACATAAAAAGAAAGACTAGTGTACTATATTAAAATGTAGAGTGCTAATAGTTATGCCACAGGAAACACATGTGGAAAGAACTGAGCATGTGAATTTGATAAAGAAAGATTTTCAGGATGGTTATCCAGTAGAATACCTTGGACAAAGGAAAAGAGGAGTACTTACATTAATTGCAAGAGTGGCTCAAATAGTAATAGAAGAGGATAAAAAAGATAATAATGGTATATTTGTATTACTACGAGGCTACTGGCAAGTGAGGAGGATTACATTGGTATGTATTTGCATTCCACCTTAAAATGCTATAATGTAGCTTAAGAAATTTCTGGGAGAAATAATTAGTTTCAACAGGGAATATTACTTATAGGTGGGGACTGGAATTTGAGTTGCAGTAGTGAAGAGGTGTCTGGGGAGCCCAGAAGGGAAAATATAACTAATGAGGGTAGATTTTTGAAGAAATTTATTAAAATATTTGGCATGGAAGATGTGAATTCAGTAGTAGGAGTTCAGAGTGAATTTACATATTATTCCCCAAAACACAAAAACTGGGCTAGGCAGAACTTACATTTCACAAGAACATGTGCATTTAATTAGTTTTGATACGCATCCAATAACTATTTCAGATCATGCCAATAATGACTAAAATAAAAATGCAGGGTAATGAAATACAAATGAGACACTGGAACTGTTCAACCTATCTGTTGAAAAGAGAGGAATTTAAGGAATGGGGAGTGGAAATTATTTGGGAGTTAGAGAAGACAGAAATTTCTTCTGAAATTATAGCTAGGGAGTGGGATAAAATTAAAGTGGAGTTTAAAAATAGGGTTGAAATAAGATATATGGTTAAGAAGTAACAATAATTATTTAGAGGGACTGACAAATGTTAAAGTAGTGCAGAATATGGGGAATCCCACAGAACAAGAAGAAGAGCAATTGCAGAATGCTAAGCAGAAAATAAAAGATTACCTCAAAATATGCATGAGTTTAGAAAGATTGCTGTTAAGCAACTGTTTTTGACAATAACTCCACAGCACAAAATCTTTCAGTGCAATGACCCAGGCAACACAAAGTAGAAAGGGTTGTCACCAAGCTTACTGAGCCTATAATAAGGAAGATAACAAGAGACCCTGTAGATGTATTAGAAATATTTTGGAAATGTTATAAAAGTCTGTATAAAGCAGTGAAATATGGAGATAAAGAAAAGGTACAAATGGAAATATTTATTGAATAATTAAATATGTCAAGGTTAGAGGTAGATGAGGTTCAATTACTAACAGTTTGGATATGAGGAGAGGAGATAAAAATGGTGATGTATAACCAATCCACAGGAAAGTCCCCAGAAATAGATGGTACTCCTGTGGAAGGATGAAAGCTAGGAGGAAAAATCTTGATAAAGATATGGAAGGTGTTGTTTAACAGCATTTTAAGTGGAGGAGAAGCACCAACATCTTGTAAGGATGAGGTGGTGGCTGTAATACCTAAAGAGAGTAAAGACCCATTAGATCCAGCTTCACACAGGCATAATTCAATTTTAAACCATGATTATAAAGTGTTTATGTCTATAATGGCTAAATGAATGGCAAAGGTGATGGCAAAACTGATAGATATGGATCAGTGTGGTTTTGTGGAGGGAAGGCAAACATTTGACAACATTAACATAATTTTGATGATCCAGAGGGAAGCTGAATGTAAGAAAATAGCGCTGATGTTGGTGAGTCTTGATGCAGAGAAAGCATTTGACAGATTATGCTGTGAGTTTATGAGCAGGTCAATGGAAGCATTTGCATTCCCTGATAAAATTCTAAGGTTAATTTGAAGGATATATGAGGGATAGGAGGCAAACATTAAATTGGGTGGGTTCCATTCTGATAATTTCTGTTTGAGCAGGGGTGTCATCTTTCCTCTTGGTTATTTGCACTATATTTAGAACCACTGGCACAGAAAATAATAGAATCAGAAATTCCTTTCTGTGGATACGTCATTTGTTGAAATGAACTTTGCTGATATGAATGTTTGCTGCATTAAGGTCTATGAATGAAGGTTAGTGGAAATGAATGTTCGACAAAGTGATATAGACAGGTAGAATTTATATCTTTTGCATTTTTTGTGAATATCACTAAAGTGTAAGGCTTTATATTTACTTCTCCTTTTTATAATAGTGTTTTGACACATTCTGATCATTACAGTGTCCTTTTTTGTATGATCCCTCCACAGTATTAATTTCCTTTTCTAATTTTTCCAACTGGTATTGTTTATTCAACGTATTCACCCCATTATATTATATGCACAGCCCTTTTCTCATGCTACCCCACACTCTAAGTTTTACTGGGATTGTTTTCCTTTGTAGACTCCTTCTTCCAGTAAGTACATACCTACCTGTTATTGAGCCTATCCGTATTCTACAACCAAAGTTGATCATAACTCCATGTCCATGCTGTCCTTATTACATCGCTTATCACCAGCTTTAACATTACCATGTTATAGTCTAAGAGGGAGAATGACCATAACCTCACACTCTTCACTTTAGGCAACAAACAACTCAGTAGAAGGAACATGTTTGTCCTATAGGCTATACCTCCCTGATATACACTGTTAGTTAACTCTTTCATCTGGGTACGTTGTTCATCGCTAGTCTACCATATTCCATTCTTCAAGAATCTTTTTTAAAAGGGATGCAACTTTGAATGTTCTGTTAACTCGTTTTAGTAATCTGTCTTGCTCTGAATCATTAATAGCATTAAAATCTCATGCCATCATGAAGTCTCCTGCTTTTATATCCTTACACATGACTGCCATTAGATTAATCCATGATTGCATATTATCATTGTTTGAACCATACATGTTAATAAGACATACTGGGTGGTTGAAGGTTTGAATTGTTATCATAATCTATCTGAAATCTTTATCTTTAAATGTTTTGATTACTTTCCATTACTGTGATTTCTGTAATATGATGGATACTACTATTGTAGCTGAAGCACGTGTTCCGTGTATTATGTTATCCTGCCACATTCTATTAAAACCGTCTATATATTTCTCCTTAAGTTTCACTTCTTGTAGACATATAATCTAGACATCATGTTTTTTTGTTTTTATACTTGATTAAATACAGATTCAGCTTTCAAATTTGAAGAAATTGCTTTAACTTTCCAAAATGGTTAATAGAGTACACCCATGTAACAACGTTGTAGTTGGGGCTTATTTTTATGTACACTTCCTAAGTGACTTAAATTCAGCACTATGTTGTTATTAATGTAAAAAATCCAACAGTCTGATGAAGCACTTTGAGTGTGAAAGTGCTAACCTGTGTTTGTTTTATTAAAAGCATTTTTAATTTTAGATGGTCTGCCATGTTGTGCCTTTGGTTGGATTTTTTACATTATTATTATTTTTCATTATTTCTTGTTTTACATCTGGCACATTTCCAAGGGATTCCTTTTAATTTTTTACAACTATGTTGTTATTATTATTGATACTAATATTTCAAAATAATTGAAAAATTATTGATTTATAGTCTATTTCTAATATGACTCGCTTTTGTAATTTTGATCACAAAATCAAGTCTGGACACTACTTAACCAGACAAACTTCCAGCGTCACATTTTATGAGTAAATAAACCAACCATAAGCCTGTCTAGTCCACTAACCAATGACCTTATACATTTAAGAGGTTTTGTTTCTACCCTGCTCAGGTACTCACACCCTCCTCATCTACCTTTGGGCTGCTATATCCCTGCTGTTCTACTCTACAAATTTAATATAGTATGTGCTTTGGTTCTACATTTTTTTTCCAGAAATGGTATTCTGTCTCCCATATTGGCTGTCCATATCCTCCTGTAAAGGCAAACTATGTGCTTTAATACAGCTATTATCTTTACTTTCCTCTGGTTGCTCACTGCCTGGTGTAAATATAAGTCACTTATATTATCATTAACATATGCAATGCCTATGTAGAATGGTGGGGTTTCATGAATGGCATCTCTGTTGTCCATCTAGACTGTACAATCTCTGAACTGGCAAGTTTGCAAGATGAAGGGTGGGGGGATGACTTTATGTTACTTTATGTTACTGGTGCACCTATGTAACTGGTGAATGCCCATTATTTCTTTCTGCCAGGTCTCTTGTGGACTGCTAATCCCTAGGTCAGCACTGCTGTAGAAGAAAACAAATGTGTAATTAAACAGTAATAATTCACTTGGTGCATCACTTCTACACTCCTACTTCAACTTTCCTCATTGATATCATAAACTTTAACCCTTTTAATGATTATGAATAAAAATAAATAATCACCCTATAATCACATCTTCTGCGTTCCTATTTTCTTGCAGTACCTTTATGTATGGCCAGCCATATAAGAGATGAAAAGAAAATTTAAAAAGGGAGAATGTTTATATATTAGTATATTACACATGTCCTTTAGTATAATGTCTGATAACATTTGTCAACAACCACCTAGCCTCAAATTCCTGCAGTTCATCCAATATAATTTCTGGACCCCCATATTCATATTGCATCGCATTCACCTCCTCCTTCTCCTCAATTAGTGGTGGGAGGTGTGCTGTATTCATATCATGGGATATTAGCAGTTTTTGTTCCCCCATGACTTGCTGGTTTCAAAATGTTTTAGTCTAATGCCTTCCCCTTTTCCAGAAGTTGGGAGTTTATAGGAGAGGTGCTTGGTAGTCCATCTAGTATTTTATTATCTGCATTTAATGTTGGCATTTTCATTACTTTAGCTTAAGTTTTCTTGTGTGTTGTTTCACACACTATAAGAAACCCACCTGCATCCAATGGCCTGACAATCTGAAAGGTCTGCATGCCACGGGTTAACTGCAGGATGACACAGAGCAAACCCAAAACCCAGTTTGTGTACCCTTCCCAAATACGGTGCTAAAGCCTTTCTCTTGACAAATAATGATGCACTACAATCAGGGACTCTTTGCACTAGATGGCTGTCTCTCTTCAATGCTCTGCCCAAACCATGTGCTTTTCTTAGAATCTTTTTTCTATAATTATAGTCTAGGCATTTGAATATAAAATACTTTGGGTTTGATGGATTCATCTCTTTGAATAGTATCCTATGAGCGCTTTCTATCACTGGGAGTTGAGAAACTTCTAGCAGCTATCTCTTTCTCAACTCATTTTGCTGCTGAACTACAGTTAAATGTATATACTTCAGATGCCAGATGTGTTTGCAGATATTGCCTTTATTTCTTGCAGGTCTGCTGTGGTGGTTTGCATTAGCTGCATGATGGTATGTATATGGCTTTGGTATCTATGGTGACATCTACTGCTGTGCCCACATATTGTGTTACTTTCTAGCAGAACCATGACTGAAAAACCCGTTTTTGCATACTTTTTCCACTACTATCTCCATTTCAATTGCCATAGTCACATTCAGGAAACTTAACACCTCAGTAAGGTATACTTTAGAGAGATAACAGTTGGGTTCCAATAAGTATATCCTTTTGAAGGTCAGCACTATGAGGAACAGTAATGTTAGCCCTGCCCAGGTCCTCTCCTGCATTAACTGTTTACTGTTTTTTACCTATTTATTTCCAGGACTGAGTAAATCTGTTTGGCCAGGTACTGGGGCTATCTTGGATTAAGTAGTGATTTAAGTGAGAGTTTGGCTAACTCCTGCATGCTGTGCATACTGTGGTAATACTCACTTTTTCTGTGAATCCTAGTAGAATGCATGTTAGATAGCTTAGACCACTTTGGCTTCAGATTTCACTTGTTTTTCATAGGTTCTTTTGTTTTCTTGTTTATTAGTTCCTGTGCAGAGTGCAGCTTATTCTTCTCTCCTTGATAAGAGAGCTGTGCCACATGCACTCACTGTGATACTAATCAGCTGAAGTTTGGAAACAGAATAAAAATACAGGCATCAGATGGTGTGTCACAAGAAAGGAGGTATTTATTGCATCATCTTGGATCACCACTGGTAGCTCCCACTATATTACCTAACAGGAGTTAAAAGAAATGATGACAGGGGTGGTGGACTGGCAGCTTGGCATCCACAGTGGCCAGATGAAGAATGTCTTTGTCTGAGAAGTGGAGTTGCACCATTGCCAGGCAGTGATAAGCATGCCCTGACCTTACAGCATGCCAGTGTGTGCGCAAATGTGTGGGGGAGGGGGGCAGTCACAAAGTTGACTGACATCTTTCTGGGTGCTGCCGTGGGTAGTGTTGAAGGGAGCCCTTCCCCCTACCCTATCACCACTAATTGTGTCCCCCAGCCACATATCTTATTTCCCTCCTCTGCTTGTAATCCAGTCTTTACCATCAGGCAATGTCAATGTCCCTACATACTCTTCCCTGCCCTCACCTTCCCCTTGCATCCTTCTCCCTCTGTTTATATTAAAACCAAAAATGGTCACCTGTCCCCAAAAAATATAACCCCTTTTTCTTACCTTATCCCAGTCTTTCCTTCCCTTTGCCCTTCTGTGTGTCCCTCTGCTTACTGTTTCCCCTTTCTGACTGTCTTATACACCTATTTCCACACCATTTATAAGGCGAAATTTGATAGAGACCTTGCTGGGAGGTCCTTATTATGGTTCTCAGCAGCTCTCATAGTGGAGAGATGCTGTGCATGTGAAAACACATGGGCACAAATATGCTACATGTTTTCTATTAGGATTCATAGATGAAGTGACTACTACCACAGTATGCTCTTTTTCTCCCAGTCATTATGACATACACAAATTAATTTGCTAATTAGTTATCATCATGCAAATTGCCACCTATTGCATTGTAAATTAGCTTTGAACCTCTTTACACAATGCCAAATTGTTATTTTGATGCAACATAATCAATATTTATGAATTCACTGGCATGTCTTTCTAGTTAATTATTTTTTCTCATCTTTTCTTATACAAGAAACACTCCGGGCATGTATTCAGATATTTCTGTTTAGTTATACATTATACATATATGCTTTCATACCAGATATATCATCCATTATTTTTACTACATCCTCACATGTTGTTTTAAGCCTTGTTGTCCACTTTCAGGAACTGACTTCTTTGCTAGTATCATAACTAGGCTTAAGAATGACTACTGATGCATGGGGACCTCTAAATCTGGATAGTAACTGAGTATTATATTCTCCTTTGCACAGTCAATATTTCTACCAAACTCTTCACCAGGGAGATTCTTTAATGTACTTTTGAAGTTTCCTAATTCTACACAGGATGAAAAATATGTTCCCAGTCTCTCTTATCCTACTATGAATCTGTGACACTGGTTATTTGCTTGCATGAATAATTTTTGCAACCTATTAGACAATGCAGTATAGCTATGCTGGTATATCCCTGCAAAAATTCTAAATTTTTCCAGATTCGTTAACATACATATTTCTATTTTTCCATATTTTGTCCATGAAAATCCTACTTTCCCAAGCCTTTTTTAATATTAGTAGACTTCCTTTCTCATCTCTTGGATTCCATTATAAATTTCACTTATCAAACTTTTTATACTAGCCTGATTAGTCTTAGCTTCTGTTAAAAGTTCTGCTAGAGTCCCATTTTGGTATTACTTTTTTTCTTATCCATTACCAGAGTTAAATCTTTTTTTATAATCCAGCAAAAACACCTTATCCTTTTCATGAAGAAAGAATTTCTGCCTTGCCTTTTTCCATGAAATCATTTTGTGCCCTAAACTGTTCCCAGTATCTTAAGTTAGTATTTATATTTTCATGTGTCCTTACTATATTGCTACCCTATTTTTTAAGTAAACCCTATTACTTCTTTCCATTTATAATTTTGTAAACGCTAAATTTATTTTTTCTAAGGTTTTATTATTCCTACCTTTCTCACTTCTAAGGGTATAGTGTCTTTCCCTACTGTGAATTCCTTCCACCCAGTCCTATATTCCATGAGTTGCCTTATAATATTCATATAACTGAGGTACTGACAGACCTCCTTAATCACTAGATATCACCAGCATTTTCTAAGAGAGTCTAGCCAACCTTCTTTCTGGTATAAATTTGTGCATTCATTTCTTTATAGTTTCACAGTACTTTGTTCAAGATTTTCGAGAAATGTCTGTCCCACATAAAGAATAAAAGGGACCAACATTATTACAGGTTGAATTTTATGTTCTACATCTTTTAGCATATTCTCCACTTCCTTGCTTTATCATCCCAAAACTGCTTAACTGAAGGTACTGTTGGGTGTTTTAGCCAGACCTAAAGATACTTTATTTTAGAATGTCCCCATAAATAAGAGTATCCTTGTACCAAATCATATGTGTTATGATAGTTGAGTGTTAAGGCTTTAGTTTTTAACTCATTTGCTTTATAAGTTCCTAGAAAAAACATCAACGTGTGGAATAAAATCTGTCCATTCCATATAGGTTTTCTCAGGTAGATTAACAAATAGTTGGTAAACAATGCTATTTTAACCTACTGATCCACCATTTATATTTCCATATTTATAAATCCTTTATCAGAATTGTTAATGGATTGAAATAAATGCAAAAAGTAGAGGGGATACTGGGTAACCCTGCCACCTTCCCTAATAAGACTAAAGGGTATAATAACCATCCATCTATTTTAAGCTTCACAGAAGATCTCAGAAAAGTACTCAGTATATCAATTTATAAACATTTCCTGGGAAGCTGTATTTACACATCACTTTTTTTCTGAAAATTTCCATCTCATCTTATCAAGTGTTTTCTCCTTGTATAATATGATTACTGGCAGTGTCCTCCCCCTATCACAGATTTCCTTGAGCAGATCTGTAGTTTTAAGTATATTATTAAATGTTTGCCTACCACTTACAAATCAACCTTAACACATATCAACTTATTCAGCTATAAAGGCATCATTCTACTAGACAGTATTTTCACAAGTAGCTTGTAGTCATGATTTAAGGCCTAGGGCTATATTAATAATGAATCTCTATAGCTTTTCCCTTCTTTATAAACAAATGAAATTACTGGCCTCTTTCTAGAACTAGGGGTGCCCTTTCCTTCTAAGACCTGATTAAACAGCCTAACCCAAGCCTCAAATACAACTTGGCCTGGTAAGGAAAATATATAGTGGTCTTTAAGACATTTAGACTTTTACTGGTGCAAGAGAGAGAAGTTAGGTAAATGCCTCACAGTCAAAGTCAAGGAAAAGCAGCTTAGCTTTGCAATTATGGCTGCACAAGGTAATGATGGTAGAATTTGTGTGGCATAGAGACAAGTAAGATGGTCTTTTGGGAGTTTCTACAGTGACTTGTTTACTTCTAAGGGTGACAGTCTAAAGCAACATTAAGAAGCTAAATTATAAAAGTGGAAAGGACAGAAACTGACAAATCTAGAGACAGAAATTTTAATCCCAGAAATTCTGGAAACAGTAAGCAGTCTTAAATGGGGAAATCTCCAGGCAGTGATGGGTTTGTGGTGAAACGTTATAAGATGTTTTAGTACCTCATTAGCTATTGTATTTAATAGAGGTGCAGATGATGGTATCTTGCCAGACTCATTTCCTAAGGTGCTGGTGGTTTTGTTACCTAAGGGTTGGCAAGATAGGCAGCTTCTAGGAAATTATAGGACTATTTCATTAGTTAATCAGATGCAAACTTTTTAGTTGCATTATTAGTCAAGAGGTTACCTAAATGTTTGCCCAGATTATTAATGGAGAAACAAACAAGTTTTGTTAAAGGCTGTACAGGTGAAAGTAACTGGTAGTCAATTAGAGGAATTTTGGCTAGGATAGGGTGTGTGGTACAATTTGACAGAAAAATGAAAACAAATCATGTAATTCACTTTAATTGCCCTTTTTATTTAAGGTTTTAAAAGAGGTAGAGTTGGGGTATAGACTGAGTTGCAGCATTGTATAGGAATGCAAACATATAACCTGTGATTAATGGGAGACTAACGCAAGATTTAAACATTATCAGGGGTACAAAATTGCTTCCTTCTCCCTGATTTTATTTCTTATGACCATGGAAGCTTTAGCACAGCAGATCCATTACTATATGCAGGGCTTTCCAGGTGAGTGGATTTTTTTTAAATGTTTGCTGGTGATTGTATGTTAGCAACTAATCAACTGCATCTAGTTTTATTGGGGGTTGTGGAACATTTTTGAAGAATTCAAAACTACTGGATTGGAGTTTAATTGGACTAAATCTTTCAGGTCAGGGTAGGTACAATATATCAGACAATTGGAGAGAAATGGGTGTCTGTGAAATAAAAGGCTAAATACTTAGGATTATCGCTGGAAGAATCAGAACAGGGTTTGGTAATTGCTAACTACTTGGATGTTTGTAATAAGATCTCTTCCTAGTAGTGAAGTGGTCATCCAGGTTTTTACTTTAACATGTAGAATTAACTTAATTCAGAGGATGATTTTACCAAGGGTTTTGTATATTAGCCAGCATAAACCAATGTGCAGAACTGATACTAGACAGCTAGTGAAAATACTAAGTATAGGTAATACATTTGTAAGGATTAGGAAAGATAGCAGGGTTGCTAAAGGGAGATCGAAGCTTCCTCAGAAGCTTTTGGGGGGAAGCCTTGGGCGTGCTGGACCTTGGTTTATATGCTTTGGCTCTGCAATTGCAGTAGTTTTCTCATGGGATTCTTTGAATCAGGATAAAAAATGTAATGCTAGATGAGAAGATTGTCAGGATAATGAAATACTTGAAAGATTTATTCAGGTATTGAATGGGTGTCAAGAGTCATTCTTTGGTATCACTAAGCTTTGGGATAACTGTAATATTAAAATTCATGAACAACCACCAGAATTGGCAAGCAATGTGAGTTATGATAGTAGGGCATTTGTTAATGAGGAAAGTAAATAGGGGTTATGAGTTTGATAAGTGGTCCCGTTTTCAGTCTAGGCTTAAATTGTCAGGGAGATCTAATCTGAGCAGCTAAAAAGACTGTGAAATGTTGGATGAAAGAATTAGGAGCTGGAGTCTCTTGATATCAGAGGAAAAGGAGCAATATAGTTTCTATCTCTCAAAATGAAGGTGGGTGAAACTTCCAAGATGGCTGCACACTGATCAACAGCTTGACTTCAGCTCCCCCAGTGTGAAAATAGAAACTGAAAAACTGCAGCCAGAGATACTGTCAATTTGAATAGAACTCAGTTACTGGCTGGTAAGTACAGTGCCTGGATGGCTGCAAAGAAGAAACTAAGAGAGCCTGAAAGAAAATCAACTAGCAAAGGTGATGAGAAAACACTGACTAGGAATAATCTTGCAGCTGTGCAGCAAAAATCAGTTCATACTCGCACTTTGGTGCAAGGCATGGCTTCCAGTAATCTACAGGGACAAAGTAAGTGAAATGTACTCAGAGCTGACTAAAATTAATGAAACACTGAAGGTTTATATTGACTCAAATAACAAAGGCTGGAAAAAATAGAAAAAGCTTTAAACAGATATTCATATGAGATGATAAAACTGCAAAAAGTAGAGAGTGAAATAAAGGAAAGGTTGGCTGAATAGGAGACTGCTCAAGAAAAAAATGCTTCAACAAATGGTGTAATTAAAGGCAGAGTGTGAGGGAAAAGCTGTGATTTTCTGCTGTACCAGAGACACTAGAAGGAACAGATGGTATTAATTTTATGAAGGCACATATAAGCAATTGGACTATTATTCCACAGCAGGGCTGTTAACAGAAAGGACACACCATGTGTATGTACCAAATATGGCCATGAGAAAGAAGCTAAGACCTTTATTAGTAAAGATGCAAAGCTACCAGCAGAAAGTGTTAATCCTGTCAAAACTGTGTCAAAAGGGTAATTATTAAAAGTTTGTGACAGGTGTTTATGGAAAATGATTATTCACTGTAAACCAGGCTGAAGAGAAACAGATTCATTTAGCAATAAATGTTTCAGCTTGTCTTTCAGGCTGCAACAGAGGACTTCATTTATCTTTGTTCTTCTTACTTTTCCATGGAGGCAAGCTAATAATAGAGCAATAAAGGACAGAACACTGGTTTCTTCATGGCTAAAAGTTATCTATTTCTGAAAGTATACAAGAAGGTTTCACATCTGAAGGAGAGGAATAAAGATAAAAAAGAACAGGCAGCAGCCAGTGTAAAGAGAAGCACAGTTAATAACGTGTCTTAGCATGTAAGGAGAAGCACAGTTAATGTGTGTCATAGCATGGATTACCTCAATTTCAGGTTACCTAGAGTTTATGTTAGCAGCTGTCTATTTGGCACAAATGTTCCTATTAAGAGGGTATGTTTAAAGATGTACATAGTTATGTGTGTTTGTATTAAGTTAATGTGTTTTTGGGGGGTGTTTGTTTTTTCTGTTTGAGCATTTTTAGTAAAAGAAAAAGTCTTGTAAAATGTGACATAAGTTCCAATGCTGATGATAAGAAAAACTGTATAACGGGTTAACCTGTCAAACGTTAATGGGTGCATGTATCATAAAAGCTGGAATTAAACATTTAAAAAGCTGTCATATATAATAGAGGGGAATAATGACTTCTTACCATAATGACAACCTTTTCCATTTTATCTTGGAATGTCAATGGTCTCACAGGTATAGACAAAAAGGAAAGAATACTTAATTATATTAAAAATGCAGAGTGCAAATAGCAATGCTACGGGAGAAACATTTGGAAAGAAATGAACATGTGAATTTGATAAAAAAAGGCTTTCAGGATAGATATTCTGCAGAATATCAGTGACAAAGGAAAAGAGGAATACTTATCTTAATTTCCACAGGAGCTTCAGTAGTGATAGAAGAGTAAAAAGGATAACAATGGCAGATTTGTAGTAGTAAATATTGGCAAGGGATGTGGATTGCACTGGCACATATTTATTTGCCACCTAAAACTGCTATTTTGGAGCCTAAAACTTTTTGGGAGAAATAATCAGCTTTAAGCAGGGAATATTAATTATAGATGTGGACTGGAATTTGACTGGCAACAATGAGGATGTTTCTGGGTGGCCTAGAAGGGAAAATATAACAAAATAGGATTGATCTCTGAATAAATTTATCAAAATATTTGGTATGAAAGATGTGAATTTAGTAGCATGAACTCAGGGAGAATTTGCATATTATTCCCCAAGGTACAATAACTGGGCTAGACTTGATAAAAATGTATATTTCACAGGAACATGTCCAGTTAATTGAGAACTTTGATACACATCCAATAACAATTTGAGATCATGTGCCAATAACTACTAAGATAAAAATACAGGGTAATGAAATAAAGATGAGACACTGGTGCTTCTTCATCTACTGTTAAAAAGAGGGGAATTTAAGGAATGGGCAGTGGAAATTATCTGGGAGGTATTAGAGAAGATTGAAAGTATTCCAGAAGTTTTAGCTAGTGAGTGGGATAAAGTGAAAATGGAGTATAAAAACAGAGTAGAAATAAAAGAAAAAGAAATCCGGTTAAGGAGTAATAAGAATAATTAAAGGGGCTTACAAAGGTTAAAATATTACAAAATAAGGGGATGCTCACAGAACAAGAAGATGCACAATTGCATAGTACTAAAGAGAAAATAAGGGAGTACCTAGATAATATGCATGAGTTTAGAAAGATTGCTGTTAAGCAACTGTTTTTGCTAATATCTCCAGAGCACAAAAACTTTTGACACAATGATTTAGGCAACAAAAAGGAGAAATGGTTATTGCCAAAATTAGGGAGCCTATAATAAGAACAATAGTCAGAGATCCTATAGACATAGTAAAGATATTTTGGAAATTTTATGAACATTTGTATAAAGCAGAGAAGTGGGAAAATCAAGAAAATGTACAAATGAAAATATTTATGGTAGACTTAAGTAAGCCAAGGTTAGAGGTAGATGGGGCTCAACAACTAACAGTTAAGATAGGAGGAGATGAGATAAAAATTATGGTGTATAACCAATCTACAGGAAAATCTTTATGAACAGATGGCATTTCAGTGGAAGTTTGGAAGTTAGGAGGGTTTCTAGAAAGTGATACAAATATGGAAGATTTTTCTTTAACAGTGTTTTAAAAAGGAGAGAAGGCACCAACATCCTGGAAGAAAAGCTGTAGTGGCTATAATACCTAAAGACTGTAAAGACCCATCTGATCCAGCTTCATATTGGCCCATCTCGATTCTAACCCATGATTATAAAGTGATTATGTCTGTAATGGCTACAAGAATTGCAAAGGTGATTACAAAGTTCATAGATATGGGCCAATGTGGTTTTGTGGAGGGGAGACAAACATTTGACCACATTAATAGAACAATGATGATCCAGAGGGACGCAGAATGTAAGAAAATGCTGCTGTTATTGGTGGAACTTGATACAGAGAAAGCATTCAACAGAGTGAGCTGAGATTTTATTTGTAGGGTAATAGAAGCATTTGCATTTCCTGATACAATAATAAGGTTAATTAGAAGGATATATGAGGTTAATTAGAAGGATATGAGGGACTGGAGCAAAAAATCAAATTGGGAGGATTCCTCTCTGATAAGTTGTGTGTGAACAGAGGAACTAGGCAGGGGTATCCTCTTTTCTCTTTGTTATTTGCTTTATACTTAGATCTACTGGCAAACAAAAAAAGGGACTGAGAAATTCAAGGATATAACTGGTACAGTATTCAAACATTTGGCATTATTAGCAGATGATATTATTTTGTACCAGATGGAATCAGAAAAGGACATTTCAGTGTTGTGGAATAATCTGAGACAATTCAGTTTTTTTTTTCAGGATATAAAATTAATGAAGATGAAACAAAAGCCATAGCTATAAATTATGTACCCGCACATGAATTGTTCCAGCACTACCTGTATTTATGGAAGCATGATAAAATTAAGTATTTAGGAGGATGGATTAAAATGGATTGAGTTATAGCAGCTATGGATTTGTGTGAAGAGACTAAAACAAATATAATAGTAACACTGAGAAACTAGAAACTCTCTCTCCTGGATGTGGATAGTAAGATGCAAGCAGTAAACACGTGTTTAGTCTTTTTGGTTTTATACACAGGTCAGGCATATTTTTATCAACCACAGGAGAAGTTGTGGATGTTCAGTAACCCATCCCCTCCCTGAAACTATTGGTCTCATCAGTGGGGGTAGGGTATTTTTAAGCATGTTCAAATGTGAATGGTCTAAATTATTTTATACATCCTGTTACAAACAAAAAATACCCATTTGAGTTTTATGCAGATTGCCATACAGAAAATGTGGTTTACTTGGTATGCTGCAAGTCATGTCCAAGCTTTTATGCTGGAAAAACTAATTGTAAGGTAAAAACAAGTATATTGCATCATTTGTTGCACAGATGAAAGGGGGGGAGCATTGTCAGTGATACAGAGTATGCAGAGTTAAGATAGATCATACAGTTGGCTGCTGACAACCCACCTGGGCTAAATAGTTCTGTAGCTTTAAAACCAGCCTTAAAGAAAAGGCGGGTCAAGTATAGAAAGTAATTGGTTGCTTTTAGAAATGTTTTAATATTTAAAGACTGTCATGGTTATGTGAAGTTTGTCTGATGAAAGTTTTTTTAACCTGAAAGCTTTTTATAATAAAAGATTATGGCCAGTTTGGACTCTATTTCATTTGTTTTTGGATTTGTTCTTACAAGAGGTTCAAGAGGGGTCCTTAAGGGAAGCTAAGGGGCTTGTGTTTTGCTACATTTTGGTTTGTTGTTGCATCTTCTTTGCACATGGCCGAACTACAGAATGATGAGGTTGCACTGGATTACCAGCCACACAAACGTTCACTGGGCTCAGTAAGTGAGAAATTCAAAAGTAATGTTTCTTCATGTTTAAATCCTTTACTTGGGATGGATTTGATGAGGAACTGCGCACAGGAAAATGGCCTATCTGCAGTTGAGCCATTAAATGAGACTTTCTTTGAGCTTTTGACTTATTTAGATAATACCACAAGAAAAATGAAATGCCTGCAATGGCAGAGGTATCATATAGAAGCATGCTTGGAATATAAAATAGTGCCTAGGTGGATGAGAGTATTATGTATGCCAGCACAAGTTGAAGCATGTCCTGACTTACTAGTGCACTGGCAGCAGATAAATATAAATACCAGCTTTCGTTATATGAATTTGCTTATAGAATATTTTTTACCTATTGAAGAGGAACTTCATAGTGAGGTAAAAGATCTACAGAGTAACCTACAAATGCACTATAATGCAGACCAACATCTGTGTAAAATTACTCAAGTATTGAATAATATAGCCTTGTTTGAAATAAATTGCAGCAAACAAAGATGAAAAAGCTGCAAAGGGACTATTAGGACTTTAAGACAGGCTGTACTTTTAGATGGCCTCATGAGCAAGCTAGAACTAAATCTAATCCAGCAGTAGCAAGTAACTTACATGCCATCAATGTGCCTACTGAGCCCAGTGATGTTTTTCAGAATGTTCATTTTCAACAAAATGTGAACAATACTTTTCTGGCTACTACCACAACAGCAGAAGGTTCCATGGTTGCCATGGATGCTAATAGTAACACCTCAACTATGGCTCAGACTGATGATATCACACAGGGAACCAAACAGCCCAGTATTAGTATGGGAGCAAGACTGAAAACCTCGTTTCCTTCCTCTTCATCTTCTTCTTTTTTTGCAGCAAGGAGCACTCTATGAATTTTCCAATTTTCCCAGTACCAGTAAGGAAAAAAAGAGAAAACAGGCATGTTTGCTCTGTACAAAGGGATGTGAAACAGCGGAGAGTCATGAACTGACTGATTTTAATGACTTATTGATTTAATAAAAATCAAATTGGCAGGGTTCCTCTCTGATAAGTTGTGTGTGAACAGAGGAACTAGGCAGGGTATCCTCTTTCCTCTTTGTTATTTGCTTTATACTTAGAGCTACTGGCAAAAAAAAGGGAGTCAGAAATTCAAGGATGTAACTGGTACAGTATTCAAACATTTGGCATTATTAGCAGATGATATTATTTTGTACCTGATGGAATCAGAAAAGGACATCTCAGTGTTGTGGAATAATCTGAGACAATTCAGGTTTTTTTCAGGATGTAAAATTTAATGAAGATGAAACAAAAGCCATAGCTATAAATTACGTACCCACACATGAATTGTTCCAGCAATACCCGTATTTATGGAGACATAACAAAATTAAGTATTTAGGATTATGGATTAAAATGGATTCAGTTATAGCAACTAAGGATATGTGTGAAAAGACTAAACAAAATATAATAGTAAAACTAAGAAACTAGAAACTCTCTCTCCTATGGATATGGATAGTAAGATACAAGCAGTAAACACGTGCTTAGTCCTTTTGGTTTTATACACAGGTCAGGCATATTTTTATCAACCACAGGAGAAGTTGTGGATAGTAATTAATAAAGAGTTGAAGGATTTTATTTGGGATGGGAAGAGGGCGAGAGTCAAGTGGGGTAAGTTGATCCTCCCAGTAGAACAAGGAGGTTTGGGATTACCTGATTTGAAAGGATACTTCAAGCTACACAGTTAAGGCTCTTAGCATAATACAAGCAGAAAGCTACAATTCAAAGTGGAAAGGGATGATGACTAAGCAAGGAGATAATTCAAAAAATAAGGCAAGAATAGGATTTTGTATGCAGATCCTTAAGAAGAATAACAATAGTCATACAGAATATTTTATTCAGAAAGTATACTAAGAACTAACACAACTTGGTAAAGGAGAAAGGAGGTTCTGCCAACAGGGCTGGCTGTAAATATCGATACAGAGAATAGACAAGAGGGCCTGGCATTTATTGGAGGAAGCTAGCAAAGGAGCCGAGGTACTGGGAACACATTAATAGAGAAGGAAAAGTATAGACTGGGAAGAGGTCAAGAAAACATTGCAATTACAGGCTACTGATTGCCTTCCCTATCATGGACTGATATCAGAATGTAGGCAAAGAGAAAGGGAAAGTGGAATCCTAAATGAAAGACCTGCAGTGGCTGAGTTTTTATTTTAATTTAGAATAGAAGATGGTGCTAAAAGTGGATAATTAACAGGTCATACAAAACATTGCACAGTATCTATAGAAATCAATCAGAAGAGGTTAGAAAAAAATGGAAAGAAAGATTAGATATGCAATTCACAAATAAACAATGGGAGGACATGTGCATGAATCCAAAATATGCATCAGAGTCTCAAAGATTTAGGAATTTTGCCTGGAAGTGTTTATATAGATGCTTTTATACCCCAAGCAGACTCTCAAAAATTTTTCCTTAGGTAGCTTAGCAAATGTTCAAGTGTGTTGGGGAAGAAAGAGGTAACTGGAATATATATGTTTTGGGTGTATAATGAGTTAGCAGACTTTAAAAATTCCCTAGAGAGTACTCTGTCAGGAACACTGGGTGAGCAAATTAGTGTAATTAAAGAATGGTTTTATATTAGCTGGGGTGCAGGATTTGAATTGCCTAGACACAGTAAGGCCATATTAAGTTTAATTCTAATGGCTGCCAAAAAAAACAATTGCTAGAAAATGGAAATCAAAATCTAAACAACTATACTTGAAGTACTGAGTATCGTAACAAAGATAAAACAACAGGAAGTGGGATCTTTAGAAAAAGGTAGTTTTCAATTACATTGAAAAAATGAAAATTATGGAAACAATACATGCAGAATAATGTTCTGGAGGAGGAATGAGGTATAACAGAAGACAGGAATCAAATTCCAGTTTTGTAATATTGCTAAGATTATACATCACATATATTGTTATATATCCTATAATATTTGTGAATGTGAACTTGGTAGTATGGCTTGATTACTTTTATATAAATGTAAGTTTGCCTACGTCACAAGTGATAATTCAGTAAAGGTGTTTAATAAAGCTGAAGGTGGGTGTGGAAAGATGGACTTGTAGCAAATATATATATATATATATATATATATATATATATATATATATAAAACAAAATAAAAAAATTTAAAAATATATAAAAATTTATAAAAAATTGAAAAAACATAAATATGAGAATGAGATGATCAGATTACAAGTGAGGTGGGAAGAAAGTGAAAGAAATAAACTTTTAAAGAAGATTGGCAGTATAGCATAAGGATGTGTGCCAAACTGAATATACTACCAGGAGTTTTGGATAATTATGTGCTTTGTCTGATTAGGTGGTAGAGAATACCAACACAGATATGCAGAGGGTTAAGAACTGGTGAGGGGAAATGCTGGAGATGTAGAGGCTGAAACAAGTAATTGTCATGTGGTTTGGGATTCTGATGGTATTAAGATGTGCTGGGAATGACACTATTCAGGAATGGGAAAACTACTTTAGGGAGGTAATCTCTAGAAAGTGGGAATTTTTCTTGCTAGGAATGGGGAATAATATTATGGGTGGATGGAATAAGAGAAATTATAATATCCTTCTTGGAAATGCTGGTGTAAGAGCTGTATAGCTAAAGCCTAGAAGGAGGAGAGGACATGGGTGATGCAGGCAGTGGGGAAAATAATGTAAAAACCTAATATACAGTTTTATGCACACATGAAAGTTGGGAAAAGAAAATACAGCCAGCAAAGAATGAAACAAAGGCAGGTTACATTATCAGTTAGAGGACTATATGATTGGGAGCAATTCTGGTGAATAGGACATTTCT
The DNA here is from genome assembly GCF_019279795.1 of Protopterus annectens. Lineage (NCBI taxonomy): Eukaryota > Metazoa > Chordata > Ceratodontiformes > Protopteridae > Protopterus > Protopterus annectens. The sequence goes on along the minus strand of NC_056738.1, from coordinate 468,591,260 downwards.
GATTAATAGTCTAAGTAGATAGAAGGGGTAATGGATCAATTATTCTATTTTGATTGTCAAGATAATCTTTGAGTATTCCTAATGATTTGTTTGTATGACTCATTAAAGTGCAGTCATATAGTTGTTAAGATATTGGATGATTCCTTTTGAGGTTTATGATCAGTTTCTTTGTAATTTTGCATTTGATGTTACTTCAATAAAAATTATTAATTAAAAAAATACAGCTTGGCCCTCTAATTTCTATATGTCCAATGGAATACCATCAACTCCTAAAGATTTTCCTGTTGTTTTTCTTTTTCTTTTTCTTTTTTTTTTTACCTGCATTTTAACTTATTCTTGTGTTAATGCCCACATCTACATTTTTGCTTGCTCGTTTTGCATTCATTATAAATGCATTCTTTCTAATACATTCCATGTATCACTCCTGTCTTTCACATTTGCCTGTTCGTGTGTATAAAGCCTTTTTATAGAATCCCTTGAAAAATCCCAGTATTCTTTTTGGACTTCTTGTCAGACTATTTTTTGAAGATGTCTGATTTTAGCTTCCCCTTTCTCCGCTTTCTGCTGTCTTAGTCTGTTGGTCAAATATTTCTGTGATATTCAAGGATTTTCAAAGTGCCCTACTCTAACAGCCTCTAAATTGTACAACTCCTTGATAGAAATAAATTATTCTCCCAATATCTTTTGCTCTTCCGTCCATTCTATCTTAGAGGGAATGTACACATTAGCTATTGCCCTTCCAGTATTTTCTGAAAAGTATGTATCTAACTTCTTTATTAGCCTTTCTTTCTACCATTAATGAAGTAACCTTTGTTATTAAAATAATTACAACCCTTATTTTGTCCCCAGTAACTAACAAAGTATCCTTCCTTGTACCCCACTTTAACGAACATGCTATGTCTTTGTGCAAATGTGTTCCTTGGAGCAACACTACATGTGGTCTCAACTTCTTAAGGTATCACAAAATCCTTGTATACTTTAGCTCATTTAATTTCCAAGTAGCTATTCATTATCATATATTTTCCTCAGCTTTTTCCTTCTGTTTTGTTTTCTTATCCAGTGGGTAAATGCCAAGTTTGTAAAGTTGGATCTCAATTCCTATATCACCTTTAAGCTTTCAGTATTACAGAGTTTTATCACTTAGAAATGTAAGTATAGAATTCAGTAACCTGAAACAAGGTTTTAACAACACATAACACATACCTATTTACAGGTTTATCTCCAAAGGAAAGAACATTTACCCCAACAAGGCAGCTTATCCCACATGTGTCATCTCGCCTGTATGTGAGGTACTGTATGTACACATACCCTGCATGAGCTTGCTTGCTGCATAACATCCCATCTATTTCTCCTCCAGGACCAGATTTCAGTGCTTCTCAAAGTTTCCTATAGCAGAAATGTTCGCCTTCATTCTAGTGTACCCCTATGATGACATCACATTGTTGACCAAGTCAACAGTACAATGCTTAAAGTCTTAAAGATAAACATAAAAATTATTGGTTTACTATTAAAATGTCAAGCATAAAAATATTTTCCGTTTGACACACCGAAAAAAAAATGAAAGTCAAAATGAACAACACAGCACAATGTCGAATCAGCTGAACAAATTCAGCAGATTCAACGTTGTTGCCAATCAGACTAAGTGATGTCCATATAGGAGCTCAGGTAAAGGAAACTCCTATACCTAACATCATGTTTTTGCAGGGGGCAAGCTCCCCTGCACCCCCCTGCTAACTATATATTCCAACTCTGAGATCACACTACAGTGAGGAAAGGGATGAATTTCTCACATTGCCCTGTATCCCGATCTCTGTACAGTACTTCAAGTTTATATTAGTGAATGCACAGTGCATTCACTAATAAACTTTTAAACACGGAGATGCTCAGCAAGATGGAAATTCGAACATCCATGTTTCAATTTTCCATCTGCTAAGATTCTCCTTTCCACCTTTTAATAGTAAACCAAATTACTTTAATGCTGTTCCAGCTGTTTTATCCATTTCAGCCACTCATTAAGTTCTAAGTTGTTACTCTTTGGGTATTTTTATGTACAGTTGCTGAATGTATGTTTTAAACTCTTTACATAAATACCCTATAATGACAGCACAATGTCTATACATGTTGTAGAAACATTCTGTAGTTACCCTGCAAAGGGGCATAAAGCCCATCATTTCCAGCCTAGTTCTATACTTATCAATTTACCCCTTTAGACTTTCTAATAAATTACAGTTAAATGCAAGTTACCATCATCTCAGCTCAGCAGTTCTGTTTCAGTTACTTCTCTGAGTAATTTTTAATTTATCTGCCAGAAACTGATGAAGATTGATGTATGCTCATTATCTAGTTTTAATACTAGTGCAACTTCAGATTGCTTAACATTCATTCCCTTCAAAAGAACAAAGCAATGCACAGTTAAACTTCAGTTATATTAAACTTGTTGGCATTCAAAGTGCATTACTCTCCTGGTGGTTCCATATATGACTACTAGAAATTCACAGTGCCCCCTCAACATGGGTGTTCCATTCACTCACTTGCTATTAAGCAGCCAAACTGAACCGGGGGGAGGGGCTTCCTTGCAGCAGACCACTGATGATGATTTTTAGCTCCTTCAAACCCTGCCACAGATCTAAATGTACATCCCTGCTGCTCTCTACTGACTTCCTACAGAAACTCATAGATAAATTGCCATTTTACTGATGTACAATCAAAAAGTAACATTAGCATATTTTTAACATGGTTTTACAGGCCGAGCAGTATTTTATACAGAAAATATAACAGTATCTTCTGGTTAGAGTTTAGTTTCAGCATGCAGTCCTCTGAAATTCTTCCCTCATTTCATACAACTGATTTATATAAATGTTCCATCTTCTAGGGTGCTTCCCTTTGATTATGCTTTCATTTTTGGCATAAATAAAGGAAAGACTATGCAGGTTATCTTTTCTTGGACAGTCTATCAGATATTCTAGTTACTGTTTGTGGCTTTCTCAATCACTCTGATACCTCTTTCAGTGCCATTTTCACAACCAGATGCATTTTAATCTGTAGAATAAAATAATATTAAGAATGCAGGATACTGCATCTTGGACTATAGGTTCTTCTCCTTGTCCAACCAAATCACTGGAATTGATACTTTCCTTAGCAGAAAAATCATTGCTCATGAACACCTGGGCTTTCCCACTTTCGGTGTTTTGCCCATTCACTAATGTTCGAACAAAATCTTCTGTTCAGCTGGTAAGTGTGGAACTTAACCAAAATGGGTCTTGGCTGCCTTTTAGATTCTTTGTTATCTAAGAAATGAACCTGGTGAGTCCTGTCAGGTTCTATTGAATCTTTAATGAAAGTTAACCAAGTATCCCTCTATGACTTCTCAGGAATACCTGCAAATCTCATGTTGTTCATTTTGCACCTGTCCTCCAGTTCTGTTGGCTTCAACTGGAGCAATTCTTGTTTACCTTCCATTGCTGCAAGCTGCATTTTAGAGTCAGTCATATCTTCTGCTAGTGTTTGCACTGCATCAGAAAAACTTGTCAGTACATTTTCATTTTCATCAATTCTTTTGTTATTGGATTGAACATAATCTTCCCATGTCCCTCTTGCTTTCGATAATTCAGTGTATGTTTTAATAATCTTTTTTTTCCATACATTCTGTTGGTACTGTTAGTTTGTGTTTTTTTTTCTATTCTTGGATGTCCTAAGTATCTGTCACATGGGACTCAGCGACTAACAGTATTTCTATCATTTTGCCCTCATATTTTTTATATTGTATTGCTATTTTCTCTAAGGACAACATACAGCTATTAGTAGCCAAAATTGTTGCAGCATCTTGTGTGAATACTTCTTATTTGTGGTGCTTTTCCATAGGACCAGTATACAGTGAGTAATAACCAACATGGTTTGCAGATTTTTGGCTAAAGGATTCTTATTTTATTAGTGTTTTTTCTGTACCAGCCATTATATACCTAGTAGCACAGCTTCTGTTATAATACTTTGACCATTTATTCACAGAAATACGAGTAATTTGGCTGTTTTCATGGTCCAATAGCTAGAAAATGATGAAAAGGCTTGCTAACTGCCTAATCCCCTAATCCAGTAAAACCTGTCTTTTCTTTGTTAAAATGTAATCCTGAACACTCTCCATAATGATGAAATGTCTTTATCTCTCTTAATAGGTTCATAGGTTCATAGGTTCATAGGTTGGTACTGAGCTATCTGCCCAAAGGCATATATTAGCCCAGCCACGTTGTGCGGTATCCACTGCCCCTTTAGTAGTTCCCTAGACCCTTGTACTAAAAGCTAGGACCCTTGTCCCTATCTAGTAGTGCTGTTGGTGTGATCCCTGGTGTGAACTTTCTGTTACCCATCCACTCATCAAGGTTCCTCTTGAAGAGTGATAGTGAGGGGCTCTGTCTTATGTAGATCGGGACCCTGTTCCATAGTAAGGGAAGTCTCTGCGAAGGGAATCTATCCCTCCAGCATGTTCTATTTATTGTTGTGTTGAGGTTTATATCCCTAGAGCATGTAGCTCGAGTAGATTTGGTTTTGCTAAGATGGAGCATGTTCAACAATTCTGGGTTGGACATGGCTCTGTACGTTAGACAGAGATCGCCTCTGAGAAAGTGGTATGCAACAGAGAACAATAAGTTTCTATCAACCTTTTCTGCCATTTGTATACAGTCATCAGCATATAACCTAAACCAGGAGCTACCCCAACCCCCATCTCCTAACCCATTTTATATTTCCACATTTCTTCTAGTCTCATCTTCCCATCTAATTGCATCAGCCTACTTACTTACTCACCTCTGTGCCGAACTGTCTATGCCACTACAAGCTATGTCCTATAACAATCCCTCTCCCTTTCAGAGTCCCTGGATCTTGATATAAAGTTATTGTCTACACCCTTGGGAGTCTCATCTTTTCATACTCCGCTCACCCTTACCCATTTCTAACTAACATCAGTTCAGTTCCACCTGTTTGCTCCATTTTCACAACTACTCGCATGTTTTATTAACAATGACTAATATTTTATTAGTGATTCTTTTCCATCTGCCTTCATACATTCGTTACTCACGTTCCCTTGACACATCAAGTAGTTTTACATATAAATTGCATTATTTTACATATTGAGAGACAGCATATTTTACATACTTTCTAACATCACTTTTGTAATGCAAACATAATTTGCTTATGCAGGCAAAGAAAATTATGGTTAGCAGTATTCCATCACCTGAGTCATATAATGATTACCTGAATAATCCAGTTCTGGAGCATGGAGGGGATGGAGCCCATCTCAATAATCAATGAGTGCAAGACACAAGAATAAACTTGAATAGAGCACCAACCCATTGCAGGACACACACACACACACACACACACACACACACACACACACACACACACACACACACACACACACACAAACACATACCCATAGCATTCACCTGATGGGTTATTTGGGGTAATGCCAATTTACCTATAACATGGGAGGAAATCAGAGCACCTGGTGAACATTCATACAAACAGAGGGAGGATATACAAACAATGTAGGGATGACACTCCAGAATGAGAATGAAACAGGAGACCCAATCACTGTAAGCCACCAATGCTAACTGCCTTGCCATTATGCTGCTCTTATGAAAGAGCATGAACTGGAAAAAATGCCTGCCTTTTGTCTTGGACCTTGTGTGTGCCTCCCACTTATATTAAGGATATGCAGAGACCTACACGAAACTGTCTTTGTTTCACTGCACTCATGCTTTCAACAAGTCTTTCAGGAGCACAATATGTTAATCGTTGACTGCACTCACTAAAGCAATGGATCATTATGCCTCTTGTCAGCTTTCCACCCATCTTTCTTCATGATCTTAATCAATGCTTTACAATTTCTTCTCTTCCAGATGCAGGCATACAGCCTCCACCTAAGTGTACTCAGCACAAAAAGTAAGAAAAGAGGAGGAAGATGACTTACCAGTAAATGAATCTACTGCACCATTCTCAAGTGCATCCATACTCAGAGTATTTTTTTCTTACTTACTGTTTTCTGGTTCCCATTCAGTTCTCCTTCCCAATGACCTATATCACTCATCTCTGTAGTTCTAGAGGTAGTCATCCAGCTGAGCACACTTGTTTGCCTCTTCTCTGCTGCTTTCTCTGTCTGCCAATATATATTTTAGAGACCTGTAGGATAAATGATTTCTGAGAAAATAAAAACAAAATACTTCATCAGATTTAACAATAACATTATTCCTAAATGCTTCAGAGCAACATATAAGGAAGGCGCAGTAGGCCATGTGTACTCCCAAACATCATCTAAGCCTTCATGTGTTGATTTGCCTCTTTCAGTTGAGAATTAATACAGCTTCTTTTCTCTTCTTTTTTTTTCACTGCATCCTCCACTACTGTCAGCGCTCTGAACATAGATCAGCTGCACCAAAGTCTTGATTGTTTTTCCTAGAAATCAAAGTGAGGGAGGGGATAAACACGGATTTCAAAACATATTTTTTTTCTGTCTAGATCTGTTAACTATTTTCTGCATTAATGCTTCACTAATTAACTTTTTGATAGCCTTCTGCAGTAATAAACCTCTTAGGTACCCTGGTTTCAGAGACTGTGTATCCTTTAATCTATTACACTAAAACATGAACTGTGATATTTCCTCTGCCATAATATACAGTGATAATATACAACATGGCACTAATTCTAACAGCTTGGGCTAATTTTAAATTAGAGCATTTTACTGGATGCTTACAGCAAATCAATGCTTTGCAGCTTTACATTGAAAGAAACCCAGCTTTTATGGTACAATATCAATAACTATATTCATTGTTTAATTAAATTTAAACTAAGAGTGATTATGTTTTACCTAAAATCATGTGCTGCCAGTTTTTAATATTTACTTTTTCATCATTAGTGAACATTTATGGATTTATCCCAGTACTTTTCACATAGGGTAATGGCTATATCTGATATATTTGCACATCTATATGCTGGATTATGAAAAGGTGTATATAGTTCTGAACAGTGTCACAAGAACAGGGCTGAGCCTAAAAATAGTCTAGTGTGACCAGTGCCCTACCCAGTTATACAAATATAAACAGATAATTAAATAAATAAACAGCCAGTAAAACTAACTTTAGTATAATCATGTTGCCTGAATTCATTGTTTTATCAAAACACTACAGATTGCTAAAATATATGGGATAAGAAAATGCTTAGGGTGAATGATCAGTGTTTAAAACATGGGAAATATATTAATGGGGAGTTACTGAATTCTTCAAGCACTTTATGAATATTTATTCTAACAAATCCATCTGTCATTTTTATTTGTTTTAAAATTATTTTATATGGACCAGTAATTCAAATAAAATATTTCATGGTTTCATATGAAAAAGAGCATGAATTTACTGATGATGATATAGATGCCAAGCCAATGTATTTTTGTGCTACTTAAAAAATTCAAAAATCATCCAAGCAGCTTATTTTTTCCTTTGCTTTGCAGAGTAAATTAAGTCTGCAGAGACAGAACAGCACACCTGCATGAACACACACAGACACACACACACACACACACACACACACACACACACACACACACACACACACACACACACACACACACACACAAACAATACAAGGCAAGTGATCCTAGAGGTAATTAGCTCCAAAGACATAGGAACCTTTAAGCAGAAATGCTTAAAAGTTCATGCTATCATTTTCAAGCATGTAATCGTGCTCACCTCCTAAACTAAGCAGGACCATACTAACCTTGGTATAAATTTGTGTCAACTCATACAATCCTCAAGTCCATCCTTGAAGGCATAGCCGGTTTTAGGCACCAGCGAACCCTGCGGTCGCTGGGGGCCCCCTGGTCCTGGGGGGCCCCCAACCACTTCCACTTATGTTATCTTGATATTTTGCAACATGTCTGTCAGACCAACAAAAGCTAGTACAGCAAGCTTGTATACTTAATAAAGCAGGTAAGTAATAATAACTCGTATTTATCTCCTTCAAAATTAAAAGATCTTTAGTTATAGTAACAGTATTTTGTCAGGTAACAAGCTTTACAATTTCATTACATATTTTACCAATGATATAATGCTCCAGCCTAGTTAAGCCCTGTTGGTGGATATCCTCTTCACTAAAATTAACAACATAGCCAGCTTTAGGTACCTGCAATAACTAAGGCTGCAGGGGGCCCCTTAATCCACATTGACTGTGTGGGGGCCCCACAAAAGCTACTGTTGGTTGGGGAAAAATGAGGAGAAAAATGTATTAATTTTCAATTATACTGTTTAACCTGAACAGGACTGTAATATGACCCCGTTAGGACAAAGCTATAATGAACATAAGCAAAGTAAGCACTAGAGAGATCAGCAGTCCAGGGTGACCAATCTCAGTGCAAACTGTGGAGTTTAAGAGCTGATGCTTCTAATCTTCAGGGATGTTTTCTTTTTCAGGGTTTTTATACATACTGGCAGAACAACTGATACTATAACTCTCAACATCTTTGCTGAAGAATTCTGTTCAGTGATAAAAATAATAGCATAATAAAGTCTCAAAATGAGGAACACATTTTATATATTACTCTAATTCACTTTGAAAAAGTTAATAGAATAACACATTTGCATCAACATGCAATTTTTAGACAATAAGTGTAAAACTCTGATTACTTCATTTAGTGTGACAGAGTAAAATTATGAGACAAAATCAGGAATATCTGTGAAATCAGGGATAGTGATAGGTATTAATTTACTACTTACTGAGGTAAATAAAATTGTCTTATCCCTGTTGCTGTTTGATGACTGCTAAACAGCAGTCACTGATCTTGCGTAGCAGTACTAGTGTTGTACAGTGTACTTGCTGAAATAAGTACAAAATTAACATTGCCGTGATGTGTGTGTGTGTGTGTGTGTGTGTGTGTGTGTGTGTGTGTGTGTGTGTGTGTGTGTGTGTGTGTGTGTGTGTGTGTGTGTGTGTGTGTGTGTGTGTGTGTGTGTGTGTGTCTGTGTGTATGTGTGTGTGTGTAAAATATCACTGATTTTTATCAATGCACACATCCAATAATGCCGGAACACACACGTTATTCTTCTGGGTATCAATAAAAAATGTAGCTAACAAGCTAACAAGTGATTATATTTCAAAGGTAAGGCATAATGTATGTCATAGGCATTCAGACACTTAGATCTTCTAGGTATCAGGTGGCCTCCACTCCCTAGACTGTATAAATAGATACAGTGGGCTCCCTTAATCATCCTTGACTGTGGGGACCCCAAAAAGCTGTTTTTGGTTGAGGAAAAATTAGGAGAAAAAAATGCTTTCATTTTCTGATTGCACTCTTTAGCCTGGATGGAGTTATATGATATGACCCTGTTAGGATAAAACTGATAACAGCCTCTGTCCTCAACCACAAACATTATAAACCATCCCTGCTCAGATATTTGTGTACAGAAATTTACCATAGGTTATGTGGGTGCTGGGGATTGTGTAGTCATCATTTTCTTTACTTTTCTAACAGACCTCAGAGGTATACAAAGAAAGTTACTTTAGCTCCTGTTGGGGCAGTGTACTGCCCGGTAGCAGCAAAGTAGAATACATTATTGCAGTCATTATTTATTTTTACTTTCCTCACAATTAAACATCAGGCACATATACAGCTGGTTGCCTTTGGAGTTAGGATCGAGGAGTTAGTAGGCATGCTATATATATATATATATATATATATATATATATATATTTCAGCAGTCACTTGAAATACATGACTGTGGCCATTTGAACCTCTGCTTTCATCCCAATCTAACACCAGAGGGTTGCATAGGCAGTGACTGTCTTTTTGGGAGGATTAGTGATGCAGGCAGTATTCCCATACAGGATCTGTGTATCCTCACAGTTGACTTTTTAATTTACTTGGAGCTCTTATTTTTGTCAGCTTTGAATTTTAAGTCTTAGGTACAACTTATGTCTTCATTGAAAGAAAAAAGACCGAAATTCTTTTTTGTTACTCACAATTTTTGTTTAGGCCACTTTTGGATTAAAAGGTTGGGAAATGCTCTAGCTTCTGGGGCCAGCGGCTTAATGGAGTTATTTCCTAAATGGTTATTACTATGCTGACTTGGTCAAGAAAGTATATCAAAAAGAGAGAAGGAAAACTAAAGCTGATAAGCAACATTGAATTTCTTTCCTTAATCATCATTTCTGTTCAAGCCATCATTGGGTAAAAAGAAAAAAATAAACTTAAAAAGCACTTTAGAGCATATATAAAGTTATGGCTTCTTGAAAAAGCTGAAGAAAAAAGGTAAAATGTGAGAAATGGAAGAAAAAAAGTAATGTGCATAAGTGGGAAGCCCAACATGGGGAAAACAGAGGGGAACTCTAGAGGGTGTGTGTGTTTTGTTTTTTGTTTTTTTTTTTGGCGGGGGCTGAAACATTAACCAGTGCCTAGGGTTCCGTTGCATATTACTTCTGTCCTGTACATAGAGTTGTTGTAATGTATCCTTGTTACACCTAAATGGCATTAACTGCAAATGTCCCTTTGTGAGATGGGCCAACATAGTGTGGTATGTATGCCTGTTGTAATAAGATCATTGTAGCTACAGGTCAGTCTGTGTGTACTACTCCTAAAAGCCTGCAGCATGAACTAAAAAGATGGATAGAAGTAGTGGCAGTGACAGGGTGATACTTAGACTGAAAGTGGCCAGGGGGCCCCCAACTTGACATTTGCTGGGGGCCCCCAAAATGCTAACACCGGCCCTGCTTGAAGGTATCTGTGACCAAGAAGACATTGCAAAAACTTTAATAACACTGATCTGGATATCATAGAGCTGCAGTGATCCGGGTTGCTGTCTTACAGTACTTGATTCTTCTGTGTTATTCCTGGCTAGGGTGCCTTCTCTGCATGCAATCTACTTGTCCTGTTTGGGTCCACATGTTTGTTTTTTATTGTCTGAAGTCTCCAGTTCCTTCCACATCTCAAAAACACTCTGACAGGTGAATTAATAATCACTTAAATTGCCTGTGGGTATATGTGCTATGTTTGAAAGTATACAGAAATGTTAGTGTCCTGAACATTCCATGGACTAATATCTAAGGATTAGTTATCTGTCAAATGCCTACTGCTTGCTTAGATAGGCATTAGTTCCTATATGACACCCAAAGAGGCTAAAGTGGGGGGGGGGGTCCGTAGAATGAGTGACTGAATAAAACTGATGCCTCTAAAACAGGAACTGCACAAAAATGTTCAGTTGTTAAATAAACTTCTACTAATGCTGAAACAAATTGTGAAAGTTTAGAGAAGTGCAGTACATAGTATGTGCAAATAATTAAATACATTTTTATATTTTAGAGAACTTTAAGCTAGAATAGAAAAAAATAGATGAAACAAAAAGTTTATGCAAACTTTTTTCAAAATGTTTAAATACAACACAGAAAGAAAGTGCAGCAGACATGCTTTTATAAAGCTCTACTGTTAATACAACATGGAATCATTTTTAATTTGGAGAGCATCTTTTCTGCATACCTGTTTATCTCATTATGGAATTTTAAACCCTCTCAGAATGAAACAAATCATCATAGCAGTGTATATCAAGCATGCCATTTTCTGACTCTTGCTGGGGGGGTTGCAGGGCATACAGACATTCATAATGTTCATTGCAGGCATGTATGCAGTACATCTTCAAAGATTTATTGAAATTTGGAATTGATTCTTGCACAAAAGCTTTTATGGCACATGCCCTCTCACAGTTCTTGCCCTTACACCCCAATAGCGCTGTGGTTCCTCATCCCTAATGTCAAAATTCAGTATCTAAATAGGGAATCTCACTTCCCTTCACTGTTCCAAAACTATGGGAATTATTAAAAATAAGCAAATGAACAGCTGTCAATTATCATGACAAAAAATGGCAAAAGAAAGTAAAAACTTTCACTGCAAGATGATTAATTACCTTAAAAAATAGTGGTCATGCCTCAACGCCTTCTTTTTTGCTGAAAAAATAAGAAAACGTAAAATATGATGAAAGTTTTTGTTCCAGCCACTATGCTATCACATTTGCTGCATGGAAATAGAAAATTTTAACAGGCTACTTGGAAGGGATCTGCAGTCACTTTCATCAGATCCCATTCTGTCAATCACAAGACATCAGAGAATCCCATCCCAATATGGTTGTTTTATATTCTCATGCTTGAATTTCTTAAATTAACTGTTTTGCAGGGAGACAAGCTCCTTCAGCCCCCCCCCCCTCCACCTCCTGCAACTCTATATTCACTTCAACACACAACAGTGGAGTAAAAGAGAAATTTCATTACCCTCAGTTTTGCCATCTCTCTCTCTCAATCTCTCCCTCGCTCTCTGATACATTGCACTGTTTTGATTAGCTCACCAGTCAGCCAAAACACAATGATCATTTTGCAGTTCACATACTTGCTAAATGACCAAAAATGAGGTTTGGCTACAAACTAATTTGTCCAGGAATATCTTCAGAAGGGGGTTAGATAAATATATTAGTGGGATTTAAGAGGGTGGTGGGGGGTAAAAGGGATAAATGGAAGGAGGGATGATTGGGAGGAAATGAGGTAAGGATGGGGAGGGGCTTAAGGGGATTAGGCTAGTGTAGCTGGGTAAGGAATCACATTTTGGCGTGGACTTGCTACACGGCAGGTTTATGTCTGAGATGACCTGTGGGTACTGGTGTGGTCAGGATTAATGGATGTGTGTTTGGAGGAGGTGGGAGGGGCTGGATGCTTATTCCGCTGAGTTGTATATGGAATAGAGTTTTGTTGGATGTGGTGCAGTGATGGGTGCATGACAGATGGTTGAGCAATGGGTGTTTGGTTAAAGTGGTGCATATTGAGATTTTACAGAATATTCCATATTTGGAACTTCAGCAAATTTGTACAGTTGGAAAGGGAGCATTATCATGCTGCTGGCCTTTTCCAAGGGGCCTTGTTGTCAATGAGGTTGAGACCTTAGGTAACGGTGATGTGATGGGGTGAATTCAGTACCTGAAATAATGGATCCTGTCAGAGGTTTTTGTCGGTGCTTACTTTCTTGTAATTGTTTGGTCCCATTGTTGTTGGTGGGGGGGGGGTGTAGGCTGTTTGGGTGAGGAGCTCTGCATCTTTATTCTCTCATCTGGACTTGGGACTGATGGGGGTGGTGGTGGGCTGTCACGTTCATTTTGAGGTAGTTTTGTAGCTGAAGCTATGGCTTTCAGCGGGCTTGAGTGAGACTGATTAGCGTCTGTCACTGCACATGTGAAGTGTTGTGCTTGCTGCCAGTTGTGAGAGGGGACAACTTTTCTGCCAAATGGATTTTGAACCTGGGTATTGGAGTACAGTTCCTCTTCATTTCATGTCTGAACCTGCCAAAATAGATGGACGTGGGTTAATTTTCTTCATTGTAGCAGCTGGGGCTGATACCATGGCTGGATGGCATAGACATTTCGAAGAGTTTGTTGTTTATTTAGAAGTTCTCTGGAGTTGCTGGTGGGTTGCACATCAGTTATGTTGAGAACAGAGATGTTCTACTGATGTTAGGAGGCCTCCATGTAATCATTTTTTTTCCATGTAACACAGCTTCCACAAGTAACGGCCACTCTTATTGCTTGCACATAGAGGCATTAAGCTTTTTGGGAGATGGCAGCACTTCGTGTCAGTTAGGGTGGCGGCCATCTCAGCATTGGTGGTTTTGCAAGCTGTGGGCACCCGCTGTGTAACAGCTGTGATGAGGCCTTGCTGTGTTGCCTGTGGTTTTCATTTCTTGGATGCGTGCTTATCAACTGTACAGATATTCACAGAATCTGGAGTTTTCAGTCACTGTGATGCACATTTGAGTTGCACACTTTGTGTCCTTCACAAGAATGCATGCTGACAAAGGTAAGGTTATTTCAGCGGATTGCTAGGTCTGGAGGAGCAGTGTTTGGAGGTGTCCCAGTGTTATGTATTTGTCCCCCCATTGTGTCAGGCTTGATTTCTTGTGCTGGGAGGTTGAGGTGGGTCTATCTCTTTGGTGTCATGTTTTCTTCACTCAATATGCTTCTTTTATATTCTCTTCATTTTGTTTGCAGAAATATGCAATATAGTTTGTATGTGAGTGCATTGTTGAGTGCTGTCTGTGGGTAGATACATTTTTCATTTTGTCTCTTTTGGTTACTACACAGAAAGGGTTTTGGAACTGATGGTGTGTCATAATCACTATATTTTGTTGTATGGTTGACAGGACTGTATGTCTGCTACTAGGCCCTTGCCCCATGCTTGCACAGGGTGGAAGGTGTGTCATGAAGAACCAGAATCAACAGAAATGCATTGGCCCACATGATGCATCCCAATATAGTGTTCTGTTTGGAAAGCCTGACTGGAGATGCCCTCACCCATGCACACCATTACGAACTGTTGATTAGCCTGGATTATAAAACAGTGGGCAATGTATGGCAATGTTCTTGGCAGTGATGATCTTTTCTTCACAAACAGCCAGAGTGAGTAAAGTGAAGTGACTACTCAGATGGTGTAGAGGTGTGTTGCTATGATTGTAGTGCACAGGGGTCCTGGGTTCAAGACTTGGTGAAGTGTCAGATGATGTTTCATGTGACTGAGGTGGAAGGCTCAAATATCAATCTTCCTATCTTTATTTTAAAGTCAGATTGGAACCACTCCCTCCATTACAAAATGGACGGTAATAAAAGCAGTACATTATAAAGGTGGTATTTGAAATAGGATTGTTGTATCCAACAAAATCAATCTTCTTTTGAAATGTCCCTTACAAATGGCTGATGGAAGTACTATTCTGAAACAGAAACAGAACTGAGAACACCATCAGTAGGACAGATACCACTGAATGGTGCATGCCGTGGTACATTTGCAATTTCAGCTCATTGAGTGGTGTGGTCAACATTTGTGCCTTGCGTTTGCCATTTTGGCCTTTTCTATGGCTAGTTGAGCAGTGGTATCTGCTCAGTTTTGGTACTGCATCTGAGGGTGATGGTAATAGGGGCAGTTCCAGCATGAGGGTCACTTTTCTGGTGGTCAGGTGGCATGTTAAGGGTAAACTGACTATTGGGGTTATGTCTGGTTGATTTCATCATTGTTTTTGTTTGATGGAGTGCTTCTTTAATCTGAAGTGATCACACAATGAGGATGGCTTGTAGGAGTGAACACCACTGTAATTTAGAGGTTTCAGGTGATTTTAGGATGTACTTGTTTGGACATTTGTGAGAGTTGCTTGAGGGGTGTTGGACAATCTTAAATTTGGGTTCTCAGAGGTTCTGAGACATCCCTCTCATCTGTACAGAGACACGTAGAACCTCGAGATTTCGGTCTACAGTTTTGACCATTTTCTCATGACATTGTGGTCAGAGTCAGGAAATATTTACAAGCCAATTCAGGGAATAATGGCAGACATTCAAGTTCAGAGTTAGCAACCTTCAAAAAAGTCGCGGTAATGCAACAAACCTGTTTAGTCTATCAACTTCCTAATTTTGGGGAAGCAGCTTTTATAATGTCCTAAGTGGTGAGAGGTATAGGTGGAGAGAGCTGCATTGAGGATTTGGGCTGAAGGGCAGAATGTCCTAGAGCCTTTCCACAGAATGTCCAGTTCTTTGACTCATTGTTCGGTTTCTCTTGTGGTTTGTATTGCAAACTGCATTTAGGGGTCAATTTATTGGCTAGTCATGGGAACTGACAGTTGAAAAGGAGGTCAGACCTTTGAGTTAGAACTCCTACCCTTGGGAAACTGATGTTAATAAAACACAGGTCTGATTACATTTGATTTTGAATAATTTAAATGGGGGGTAAAGAAAGTAGAAATGGAGACAGAAATGGGACAAGGGTAGTAAAAAAAAAAAAAGAGATAGTTTTAGGCCATTGGTCTCACTGTTAGTTATGGCTTTGTCCAGAGGTTGGGCTCTGAGGGGAGAGGTTGTGTTCACATGCTGGACTATGCTATGGAGTCAACTGCTGAAATCCAAACAAAAACTGACTAGAACCAGTTCACAATTGTTTTATTACAGAAATTAAGCACTTTTGTGTGTATATAACATAGTAAATAATTACTTCCAAAAAGGCTGCTGAGGCAAGATTCCAGTGTCACTTTGTAGAAAATAAAAAGTACCAGGAATTAAACTAGTAGTACCACTTTATTGCTCACACTAGCGCTTTCACAAATACCTGACGAAGCATTTGTGAAAGCGCTAGTGTGAGCAATAAAGTGGTACTACTAGTTTAATTCCTGGTACTTTTTATTTTCTACAAAGTGACACTGGAATCTTGCCTCAGCAGCCTTTTTGGAAGTATTTTGTCTCTTGTTATTAGCTGCTATTGGGGTATCTGGTATTTGGTCATTTACCTCGTTTTATAGTAAATAATTAGTTTAGTTTTTTTCTTAGTGTATATTTGTATAGACTTTTATGTATTTTACTATATGAGCAAGTAGCCTTTAAGATTAGCATTAGTAGGTGTGTTGATGGGTCATGTGATTTTATTGGTGGGTTAAACTGAATTTTTGTAAATGTTTTTTATTCTGAAAAAGTGTATGTTATATACACATGAAAGTGCTTAACTCCTGTAATAAAACAGTTGTGAATTGGTTCTGGTTGGTTTCTGTTTGGATTCCAGCAGTTGGTTCAGTGTTTTTTGTCATTTTGTGTTCCTTGGGTTCTCAGTTTCTCATGTCTTCTGTGGATAATTCAAATGTGAATGAGGCTAGGCCAGTTTCCAACTTAGAAGCTCTCCAGAGAAGTGTTGGGCAGCTTACTTTGTTGGCACAAGAACTTATGGAACAGTCTAGTGGACCAGTAGCTGCCTTGTCTACTGCTACAGAATACCATTGTACACCTGCCTGTTTAAAGAATCTTTCTTCTCATTCATCGGTGAATTCCAATAATGAATGGACAGTCAGTATTAACTTAAACAATTGGTTGCGCTCTACTATTCAATTGCAGCATGTAAGTAGTGAAACAGGCTCATACAATGAAACTTTAACAACTTTTGAAAAGGTGTTGCTTAAATGTCGCAAACTACAGGTAGAAACGCCTTTTTATCTGAATGCATTCATACCGAGAGAGTCCCTAAGGGACTTAGACTGTGGAAATACCCGAATGGGCTATTAGTTGGTTCACCTTTCCATTTGGATTTGATAGAACTATTTAATAAACAAGGTGTGGAGCTGCTAAAACTACTTAGAAAGCACAACCAGATTGAAATAGACAATCTTATGAAAGAAACCGAAGGTCCGGACAGTAAAACCAAAAAAGATGTGCTTTTTTCTGTACAAGGGGCGCAATAATCTGCAGTTTTTGGCAGAACAGATAATATAGTAACTGACATTCAAAAAAGAAAATGTAAAAAACTTGACAGAGATAGAAGGGAATACCAGGAGGGGAAAGCATACCCTCAGCCAATGGGTTTGTCAGAAGGGCGGAACCAACAAAACAGAGTTTCAGAATGGAACCCCTCATTGGAAGAAGCAGAGCATATAGAGAACCAAGAGGAAGGAGCGGCCCCTTTAGATGCAGCTCCTCCCAGGAGATCAGAGAGGCTCAGGAACCAGAACAGGAACCATTATGGGAACAACAAGCAGAATTTTCACCAACAGAATCAGAACCAGCACACATGGAACAGAGGGCGAGCCAGAGGGAGATACGAGAAGTGGAATTCATATTACCAGCATCCACAGAATTATTAGATAACTTTGGAACAGCAGGTACTGTGCATGAGGCATTGCCTAACATTTTAACTAATGTCAATAGCGACTTTAAAGTATATAACTTTACAGTTATTACATTCAATGAAAATATAGTGAGTTTGTTGAGTAAAGGGCTCACCTTTGTCCCTGCAACACATGCTAGAATTGAGACTTTAATGGTGGATTTAAAACTGTTCTTAAGAAAGCTCAATTTCAAACTGTTGTTTAATGGTGTCAACAATAATCACATTAGTAACATTCTAAGAAGTAGCATTTTTAACCCTGTGTTATCTACACCCCTGGTTATTTTTGAGAAGCTATGTGAATTTAATTTCAGAAAATTGCTAAGGGGTAAAAATGTTCACATGAGTGAAACTAATTTGACTATTTCTGAACAATGCTTACTAGAAGAACTTGTGCAAAATAAAATGATTAGAGTCATGAAGCCAGATAAAGGAGGAGGGATAGTGATTATGAACAAAGGGGATTATCTTAATAAAATGTTTGAACATGTATTAGATGAAGATTTTTATGGGCAAGTATCTTTGAATTTTATTAATTCATGTTATTCTAGAATTAGATTTATTTTGTTAGACATGTTGGAACAAGAAGAAATTTCTAGAGAAGTGTGTGAATTCTTAGAAGTTAAATTCCCTGTGGTCCCCCACCCCCTTTCTGGGATCCCAGAAATACATAAATGTTTGTGGGACCCTCCTGTGAGACCTATTGTGAGTGCTAGAACTTATATCACTCACCCCATGGCTGTATACATAGACAAAAAAGTAAAAATGTTGGTAGCTGGTTACCCCCATGTTATGAAAGATTCTTGGGATTTTTTGGAAAAATTGAGAAAAATGAAGTACAGTACTAGTTTAGCAGTTGTTACTATAGGTATAGTATTTTTTTTAATGTTATCCCACAATACGTTGGAAAATAAATGTTTCATGATTTTATTCACGAATCTGGACATTTTAACGCTAATGAAATTAATGTGCTTGTTGCATTGTTAGATATGGTTTTGAAATATAATTTTATTCATCTGGATGGGCGATTTTTTCAACAAAAAAGAGGGGTTGCTATGGGGGCAAGCTGCGCCCCAGTGTTTGCGAACATAGTATTACTTCAATGGGAAAAGCAGTTTATATTTAACACCAAAAATGTTCCACCTTATTATTTATATGTGAGGTTTTTGGATGACATTTTTATTGCTTGTGATGCTAGTAAAGTAGACACTGATAGATTTTTGGAATATTTACATTCCACTACCTCTTACTTAAAGTTTACATACCATTATAGTACAGTATGTATTTGCTATCTGGATGTGTTTATTTACAAGGATGACATGGATAAAAGTATACAGAGCATAGTGTTTAGGAAGGCAACATATTTTAATAGCCTTTTGCACGACAGTAGTTGTCACCCGATGCACCAAAAGAGGGGAGTCATTAAGGGGCAATATATAAGGTTAGCCCATATAATTTCTAGTGAAGAAATGTTTTTCAGAGAATGTGTAAATTTGAAAGGGATGTTTACAGCTAGAGGTTACCCCCACACACACACACACACACACACACACACACACACACCTGGGTTGATGTAATATGGAGGAAAGTCCTTCAGAAGAGACAGCAGAAGGAGGTGATTCCCATTTTGTTAGATAACAAAACTTTAGTTTATCAGAGAGAAACAAATAGTGGGTACAACTGTTCATTCATTACCACTTTCATTGAAGAATATGGTTATATTTGGAATATTATTAACCAAAATTGGCTTGTATTTCAAGCATTTGAAGGGATATCTGACATTTTGGGACTCAAACCAGTATTTGTCACTAGAAAACCTAAATGCATCAAGAACATGTTAGAATCAGATGACAAGATATATGCTACCATTAGTGAAAGGACTTGGGGTACTTATAAATGTGGTGCATGTAATTTGTGCCAGTATATTTTAGAGAAACATTAGGTGCTTATTAAGGGTATGAAAGTAAGGACACACTTTTTTGTAATTGTAAATCAATGGGAGTGACTTATGTGGCTTTATGTAAAATGTGCCCAAGTTTTTATGTTGGGAAAACCATTCGTAGTTTTAAAGAACGCATTTATGAACAAATTTATGACATCAAGCAGAGGAGAACTACTAATGCATTCTATTGTCATGTAGAAAAACATCCAGACCATTTTTACTGGGGGGGCAGTGGTGTGACATGGTGGAACGGAGGGAGTTGCACTGGCAACTGAAATTAAACGCCACCTCGCCCCCAGATTTGAATGAGTCTTTATCCATAGCTTGTGTTTTAAGACTTATGTCTTACTATATTTAATTTTTTATTATATTGTGCATTTTAAGGAAACATTAGTTTAGTTTTTTTTTCTTAGTATATATTTGTATAGACTTTTATGTATTTTACTATATGAGCAAGTAGCCTTTAAGATTAGAACTGGTAGGTGTGTTGATGGTTCATGTGATTTTATCGGTGGGTTATTTAAACTGAATTTTTGTGAATGTTTTTTATTCTGAAGAAGTGTATGTTATATACACACGAAAGTGCTTAATTCCTGTAAAAAAACAGTTGTTTGCTATGGAGTCCCCAGACTGGTTAGCTACTTTAAAGCTGGAGGTAAGGGAGGTGGTTTAGTGAGAATATGTTTGCCATGTAGATGAAAGGTGAGCTTTCTGTACTTTAATTAGGGAGGGAGCACTTTTTTCTTTTCCCCTACTTGCTAAGCACAACAAATTTTTCATATTGTCCCTGCAAATTTAATGTCAGGTGGGTAATGTTAGCAAAGCATTCTCCTTTATCACTGATGGTGTTACTGGCTCTGTAACTTGAATTATCAGAAGTATGGAGTAGTTAAAGAAGTTTCTTTGCAGATTCTTCTTTCATTTCCAAGATTATCTCAACAACCAAGTAACACAGATGGCACTCATAGCCTCAGGTGAACGCTGTCATCTAGATGATTAAATGGTTCTGACATTGTGTGTGTAATTTGAGAGGGGTTGAGATTTTAAGTTTACAAAATGTTATAAAGTGTAGTTATTGGTTACTGTGACTTATAAAATTCAGGTGAGACCTAGAACCTAAGAATACTACCACTATACAAATAGTTGGTGCTGTAGAGCTTGCTATTACTTACATAATCCCTAAAGTTACAAAGATATGAACAATTCTTTGAAATAGAGGACATAATGTGACTCTGTCAAGGGGCTTGGGCTTTGCTCATTGGAAGGAACACAATTAGGCCGTTTAAGAGTATAATGGTTAATATTATTTACTACCGAGATCAGAAATTGTTGACACAGGTTGTGTGACAGGCTTTTAAATATGGGATGTCGACTAACAGAAACTTTTATTGGCACAAAGGGGGATTGTTCCTTGACATTAAGTGCAATGGAGGGGTGTGGGTACGTTATTTTGATATAATGACACACTATTTTACTGACAGGACTACTGAGGGACAGGGATACACACAGATTTTGGCCAGTAGTAAAGACAAGGTTTTAAGCCAGGAAGCTTTTAGATATGCAATTAAGTTGTGTTTTGTTTTTAAGGACAACATGCTTAACTTGTTTCTCTTTTGCAGATGTTGAAGGCACAGAATTTGAGGCTGAGATGACAAATGAGCCTGCATTAGCCAGTGGCTGAAGGAAGTGATCTGCACAGGTAATACATGCTGCAAGATGTTTGACATCAGAGCGGAATACAGTGAGGTCATAGATAGGAACGCACAGAGTGATCATTTTGGTTGAGTGGTGTACAATGTGGTTGCAGTTAGGTGTGGGAAAAGCATGGAAACAGTCAGTGGCCTGAAGGAAGCAGATGTTAAAGGTGAGAATTCTAGCATGGGCACTGGTCAGTGAACTGAAGGAAGCAGGCTCGAAAGGTGATAGAGGTTCTTATGGTAGAGGTTCCAGTCACTAGAGTGGTGCGCAATAACATCCCAGTCAGGGGAGTGCAGAGTGCTTAACACTCAGTGGCCTAAGGAAATGGATTTGGAAGGTAAGGGTTCTGCTGGGGTGGGTTATTATATTTTTCTTATATTGCATAGTGGGGACTTTTGAAAGAAAATTTCAATATTTGTTACTATATATTGGGTGGGAAATAGGGCTACAGCTAGGCAGGTGGGTGGCAAGTACCCTTGTATGGTTTCACATTTGTATGGTTTCACGTGGCGTTGGGTAATGTTTTTGTAGTTGACTTTGATATGTAAGGCTCTGGACTCCTTATGATACTACTGGTAGTTAAGGTACAGGAGAGTTACTTAAGGTACAGAGGTATGCAAAATTATGATTATTATAGTATTGGAGAAGGATCATTGGATTATTTTAACCAGTAAGTCAACTGGTGGTTTTGTGTATTTAGGCAGGGTGTTGGGTTGATGATAGGGATCCAGTTTGGTTTAGGGTGGATTTGGAATACCGAATGATGTTTAGCTTAGTCCTCCTTTTATGGGTGGTTAGGTCTGACAAATATCGCTATGTGGGAGGGGGAGCAGCCTGGTCAGGCTGGTGGGCAGAGAAGAGGGACAAGCTTGCCCTCTTCTGTTCCCCCTCTGGTGTTTGGATGTTCAATTCATTGAGTTGGGAGAGGAAAGTGAGCAGTTGAAGGCTGCTTGATAATTAAGCAAGCAGAGGTAAGGACGATGTTTATATGGCTGGAGGCGTAATACAATAAATGGTATATGAAGTGAGTTGTTGGACGCTGCTTACTGGGTCAGGATGAGTAAGGTCACACTGTCCTGACTTAATTGGTTGGATGTGTAATTCAATAAATGGGATATGAAGTGAGTTGTTGGACACTGCTTCATAAGTAAAGTGAGGGGTCAGGATGAATAAGGTCACACTATCCTGATTAACATTACATTGAATGTTTATGCTGTGATTAAAATCAACAATACTATGTTCATTTGTAATTAATAAATATTGGTTATCAAAGTTATTTTTATGAAGTTTAATAAAGGTCGTCAAATGTCATTCGGTGTGATGTGTTTATTGAAGTGGACTGGGACAAGACAGTATTTTGCTATCACAGGTCAGTATCATTACTAAATTTGTTTTATCCTGTATCACTGTGCAACTACTGTTTTGACCTTCTGATTTCAGTGATGGAGAGATGTGATGTTAGAACTGCAGTACATCTAAAAGCCTAAAGTATTCCATGTTGTGCTGTAGCTGTTGCCCTTATGTGTTTCCAACATGGATGTTTACACGGTACAGAAAAATGGGCAATGTCTGGTGCTGCCTGCCATATACTGTTCTGCTGTGCTGTTGTTATTAACTGGAAACATATACATACAGCATACCACAACAGAAGAGATGAATGACAATATATAGCAAACTGTGCAGAATGAAATTAATTACAGAAATGAATAAAAGTGTTTCACTTCACAAACACAAATAAATACACAGGAGGTAAGGAAACTTCAGACAGTACAAGCAGCAAGAGGAATGCTGTAAAATCTGGCTATACTAGTGTGATGTATCGGATTTTTTATCTGCAGATACCCAGAATGCACTAGGAAAAAGAAGAAGAACGGCGATAATGTTATTAGGGGTAATAACACAAGTGTTCTGCTTTAGTGGGCTGTAGATTTTTATTAATCAAAACTTACAAACTGTCTAGACTAGTTATCTGCCATAAACTGTAGTGCAATGGACATTGGCCATATTAAGCATAATAACAGATTCATAACAAATACACATTAATGGACATTGATCTGTGATTAATAATTGTCGGTGCACAGCATGAATCTGTTTGACAGTGTTTTGGTACAAAACATAAATACATCACTGTCAAGAATGAATTGACATAAACAGATATTTCTGAACTATCAGTAATACTAAAAAGTCACATTACATATTTTAGTAGCCTGTACGGGAAATGAAATAGAAATTTATATGGCATTAATTGTGTTAGCATGTGGAAAATATCAATACATAGTAGGACAAATGAGGACTTCATCAAGGAAATAAAAACTTATTTGAAATTTTAGGATTAGCATTCTCTTTCAGAAAGGTCATATAAGACGTAAAAGTGGTACTATTGTCGATCTTCACAGTACATTTAAGAACTCACTCAACACCTGCCCTTTATGGAAAAATGCAAGGAATGTAGCTTCTGGGTAGGTGGGATTGTAAAAAATGATCTTGTCAGCACTTGAGAAAGCCTGAATGGTCTTCAGTTCCCAAGTTTTTTTTAACTCATCCTCCCTCCAGCATGAATATCCTTTGGCATCTTTTATATTCTGCAGCAATGTTACATTCTTCAGTTAAAACCTATGTCTGACAAGTGAAATGCTATTAGAAACAAAAACAAAATATCACAGCAATGTGTTTAGATGGTGCTGTGCTTAGTTAAACAGCTCTCTTCTCAAAACAAGGTGAATCTATTGACATATGACATAAAAATATCTTAACAAAGGCATGTCTGTATTGCTGTGTCTTTTTAAACCTTGTTTATCTTCTGAAATGTGTACCTGTATGTTAAGCATTTCATTACAGGACAAGCAATCCCTACCTCTGCTATAACTTCCTACAACATAGCTTTTTGTTCTGTTTTATACAGAAGGATTGGGGTATGTGTAACTCAGGGATAGTCTGAGGATGCAACACAGACATATGTTTATCAGGGTTCACTACACTCAGATGAACCTCACCACAGTGGTATGTGCAATATTGTTGACTAAAAAGTTTAAAATGAAAATAGTTATAGGACAATCTCACAAAAATTGTTGGACTCAAACCTAAAAACATTGTTCTGAAGAAAACAGTAGATATAACACTATATAGGCAGGGGATAAACCCCATTGCACTCCCACAACCCCACTGTTTAGTTATTCATACTCTCATTTCTCACAGCCTCAGAGATTAGTGCAATATTTGGGTTTCTCTGAAAGTGCACATTGCTCCAGTCTCTGAAGTTGTTTAACCTTGTAGTAAGATGCAAAGGAGGCTTGTCCCCAAACATAGATTAGAGGTTTTCAGTAATGTCAGTGTGAGTCCATAGCAGCTTTATACGCCACTGCCTGTGATCTGTCAATTTTTAATATAAATTAATTTTAAATACTGTGCTTTAGTTATTTTCGGTTTCAGACTTTAGTTCATTTGTATTGCACAGTTTAATAAAGTATAGTCCAGTTTTGTATGGTGAGCTCATTTGCAGTTCTTTTTTATTCCTTAGATGCCAGTTTACAGTAATTAATCTCCAAAGGCTCCCATTTCCATATTTCCCAGGTGAGCAAAGTTTACTGGCTGTAGAAGCACTGGTTAAGATGATGCTATACACAACAATAGGTGTTCATTTCAATGTCTAAATCACATGGCAATTTCCCATTTTAATTCGAATGAGGAACTCCAGAATATGACACTCTAAAGATAGACATATTCTGGCTTCTGCATTTGCTTCCCCCTCTGTCTATATCCCTTGCCCTTTCATCTTTCAGGATGTTAAATCATAAGGAAAAAGTGTAGCTCAGGTTTTGTAGAGATCCTTGTACTTATTTAAGGACATTATGGTCTATATCACTTGACCCCTTTGCTATTTCAGGCCCTCTGACATCAGCAGCAATACTTTCAGCCAGGTATTTTGAGTATGAGTCATAACTCAACATGTATCCACATGTGCAGATTGAGATCAGTTCATGTTTCACCTGTACAGGGATTCTTTGATTTAGTTCTTGGCTTGGTCTAAGTGCAAAGAAAGGTTTGGTAATAAGACATGGCATTCCATAGCTGTGAAAGCCAGGAGCATATCACACTTAAAGTTTATTTGTTTATTACTGGCACCATACTCTCTGCACATATGTCTGGTGGTGATATGCCCATAGCAATGGTGTAAATTTGTGAGCATGAACATACCCTTATCACTAGTAATGTCGCAAGATGCTTTCTAAATAGCATGAAACATAACCTATCAGGCCTCTGGAATTTAACTGTAGCCTCCAAACAGGCTTCATGTCTCATGAATGGAGAACAGTAGCAGTCATCCCTCTGCACAAAGGTAGGCCATGGACATACTCTAGAAACTACAGACCCATGAGTTTCACTAGTCTCATATGCAAAGCCATGGAATTAATTATCATGGACATGATCAATAATGACATAGGAAACTTCCAAACACTTGACCAAAACCAATTTGATTTATACAAGGGCAGATCATGCCTACTCAGCCTGGTGGACTTCTTTGAGAAGGTCACTAAAGCAATGGATGAAGGCAAAACAGTTCATACTGCCTACCTTGATCTGGCCAAGGCATTTGACACAATACCCCCACTCTGGCATTGTTGACAGTCTCAAGTGGTTAGGTATAAACCTGTATGTCACCCAGTGGATAGTTGTCTGGCTCACAAACAGCACCCAGGAAATTAGAAATGGGGAGTCTATCTTCATAAAGAGGACAGCTGTGAGCAGAAACCCTCAGAGATGGGTCCTAGGACTGTTCCTTTTTGGCATTTACTTCTCTGACATCAAGCCCAGTGTCAAGTATCTGTCGCTGACCAAATTTGTAGACCCCTGCAAATTAGAAGCAGTCATAGAATCCCCTACTGACATTAATGTTCTCCAGGAAGGGCTGACACAGAAATTAGACTGGGGGACTAAAACTAAATACCAAGAAATGCATAATAGTATCCTTTGTGAAGTCATCTAATCCTGGTAATTATCATATTGACAATACACCCTAAGAGTTGACCTAGTAGTAGTCAGAGACTTGGAGACACACATAGATAGTAATCTAGCCTTTGACTATCACGTGTTTATAGCAGTGAGGAATATGTTGTGCAACTTATAAACAAGAGTATGGCATCTAAGTCCAAGGAGGTAATTGTTTCACTGTATTCAGCATTCCTCAGACCAATCATTGAGTATAATGCCACTTTGGTATGTACCTAGCCAAGCACATCCAACAACTGCAATGACCACAGAGGTTCATCACTAAAATAATACAGGGGGTAAGTGGCATGTCTTATGCAGACCACCTCAATACCTTTTCTCTGTATTTTGTTTCCTATAGGCTGTTGAGTGCAGATATATGTCTAGCATACAAGGTACTGTCAGTCTCCACCCAGATGGACATCCTGCATGTCTGTAAAACAAACATCACCAGAATTAGCCATTCTAAAGACATAAACCTTGCCTGTGGCATAAATAGAACCTGCTGGAGAGACAGGTATGTATCCCAGAGACTACCTCTTCTCTGGAATCCATGAGAAACAGAGTTCCTCCCAAATCCAATTCAAGTGCAACTTGGACAATTGGATGGAGAACAGGAAATTCATCCCTGGTTTGGCACCTATATTTCTAATGGTCACAGGCAGCCTGCTTGTAAATGTTTCATCTCCCAAGCCCCTGCTTATACTTATCAAGGTTGCCAGAACTTATCAGAGATTTGGATTATATGGCTAGGCTTAAAAAGGCCTTGTGGTCATTAGCCTAGTACACATTATGAACCTATTAACTTAGCATCTTTGTACCCATTACTGTGGCCTGACAAACCATAGTCTAGACAGGAGGTGGACATTGTCAACTCTAGACGTTCTGAAGTATTGTGCACCCAGGATAAATTCATTCAAGAATTTATTTTATTTCATTACATTCTGCTTTTCTTTACCAGATTTGTCCAACTGGGATTAGTCAAGAACCTCTTTTCGTCACAGGCCTGCTGAAAAAAAGCTCTAACATATTAATTTTTTAATCATTCATTCAATAATGTACATTAATAGACAATACTTCAACAATTGCAAAAACAATTGTTAACTAGATTACATTCATATGAAAGTAGAGGAAACTATTGCAGTATAAAAGATACTTATGCATTAGCAGATGCTAAGCATTGAGAATTTCAGGGAGATGTATTAGGGAATTTCTCAGATAGATATTACATGATGTGATTAGTGCTTAGAAATTCAAAGAAATGGTGGGATGAGAAGGAGCTAGGTTGAACAGAAAATTTTGATATTGTAGTAAGAGGTGAGGTTTTAATCAAGTTCAGAGACAAATATATATATATATATATATATATATATATATATATATATATATATATATATAAGGAATTCATAAGGTTTATATTATAGAGGTGGAGGTGAGCAGTGTCGCAAAATATATAGCTGAGAAATGCTCACCTTCACCTCTATAATATAAACCTTATGAATTCCTTATAGATAGACATATATATATATATATATATATATATATATATATATATATATATATATATATATATATAAGGAATTCATAAGGTTTATATTATAGAGGTGGAGGTGAGCAGTATCACAAAATATATAGCTGAGAGATGCTAGTAAAACTATTCAGATATTAATAAAGACTGGTTGGTGGGTATACGATTCTGAATGAAGAGAAGTGGTTTTATGATATGGCAAGCAAATTATAACAGTGACATTTATCTTGGAGATGCACAGGAACAGATCTAATGATTTGATAGGTAGAGTTTTAGTTGTGCTTTAAATAAGTCTGCATTCTGAATGGATTTCAGTGGTTTCATAATTTAGCTACACTATTTGAATACAGAAAGTCACCTGTAGATTTAGATGATTTGGTTATAGTGACTACTGATTTTTGCGTACATTTTTTTGGGCAGTAGAGTTGTATTAAGTTGTGAAGGGCTGGGCAATTGTCTGACTTATAGTAAAGTCTGAATATTGTAGTTAGCTGAGAAAGAGCCAGGTGATGTGGTAGTTTTAACTAATTTAATTTTCTGATACTATGATGGGAATGGACCCCATTACCTAAGTCAAAGTATGATTGAAGTTCATGAAATTAGTATTGTTTTGATCTTTGATGCTAGGCAGTGGTGTGTTCTTTTTTTTTACTCAAATAGTTTTTATTTTCAATTAAATATAACGTTTTCATAATAATTTTAAGTATCATTTTAAACAACTATATACAATATTTACATTAGCCTGACTTTCAACTATATTCAATGTATATTAGTAAATATAGAATTGAAAGATCAGTTATCAGGGTGACAATATTAATTATTGCAGAGCGTCCAACAAAGATATAACTTTCTTCCATGGATTATTTATCAATGGCCTGGGATAGAATCGTAGTTCTTTGATTTTTATTTCCATCGATGTAGTTGTCCTCAGTACAGTGTAGAATTCTTTCGAGGTCGGTGGTGTATTTGAATTCTACCTTCCGGTTATGCATTTCCTAGATATAGCAAGTATTGTCCATAACAAATACATATTTGTCTTATTCAGGTAGGGACCTTCATTTACATTTAATATAATCAATGCTTTAGTTAAGGTAAAAGATTCATTAAATAAAGCTTGTAAAAATGATTAATTCCTTTCCAATATGATTTAATTTTACTACACTCATAAAAATATTATTCCAGTCTGCTTTATTTGACTGTTAACACCTCCAGCAAAAACCATTTGTAGTAGAACTGATCTTCTTAATTCTATCCGGTGTTAAAAATGTTCTGTGTAAGTATTTCCAATTAAATATTTTCCAGTACTGTATGTTAGAGGTGTGATTAACTGATAATAAGATGTTAGAATTAATTTCTTCTATTAACTATAATGACTGGCCTTTTATTAAGAACTGCCAGTATGATGGTTTGGGAATTGCTTTATATGTTATTAACTCTTTGTATAGATTTGAAATGGAATTTTTCTTTTCACAACTATTATATATAAATTCATATAGACAACTTACTAGATTTGGTATATCTTTAAAAGAGGAATTATTGATTAATCTGCATAAATCGTGAGTGTACATTAGAATACTTTGTAAGGTTAACCAGTCCTGTGTTGGGATATTGTAAGCAGTTTTTATCATATGTATAGCTAAAACATTTAATTTTTTTACACATTAAAACCAGCATAAGAATCCATTTTGTTCCCGGAAGTTATTGTTTCCCTATATATTTTGTGAGGAAAATTCTTAGTGATGGTAAATGGGGCTAAAAGGTCAAACCAAAGTTTTAGATCTATGTTTGCGTTGATAAGTTTCCTAAAGGAATTAATGTAATGATTAATCAACAATGTTTTAAAAGGTTTTGTTATATTATATTGTATAGTAATGCATAGTATGTACCAAGGTTTATTAGATTTGTCTAGTATTAAGAATTTTTTTAATAGATTAAATTCATTTATTAAAATAACCATTGTTAATTTTTTCCAGCTGGCAAAGTAATTTGGGTTTATCCAATCTATTGTAGTTTTAAGCACAGATGCTTTTATATGTTTCAATTCCTGGGAAGTTCAGTCCTCCTTGTTTCCAGGGTCTAATGTGATGTGTTAGAGCTATTCTATTCTTTTTGGAATACCATAAAAATGTTATTAAACATGAGTTTATTTCTTTAAGAATGCAATCTTTCAGGAACTAACTGTATTGCTAATGCTACATATAGTATTTTTGGCAGTAAGACCATTTTTATTAATTGCAATCTGTCTTCAAAAGTTAATATTATTTTGTTCGACTTTTCCATATATATTTTTATTGTTTCAATAATGTTTTTATAATTTATTGATATTGTTTTGTTTAGATTTTTGCATAAGACTATTCCTAAATAATTTAGCGTAAATTCTTGTTTTCCTATGATGGGTTTATCTATAACTTGTAATTCTTTTTTCTTATTTAAAAATAGAAATTTTGATTTTGATCTATTAAAGTGAAGACCTGAGACCTTATAGAATTTCTCCATTACTTCTTCTAGCTCTTCTAATGACTTTCTGGAGTTTGATAGGGTTAATAAAATATCATCAGCAAAAAGCATTATTTTAGAGATGTACTGGTCATAGACTTCTATTCATTTTATTCTTGGATTATTACATATTATTTCTGCAAGTATTTCTATAGCCAAAGCAAATAAAATAGGTGATAGGGGGGCATCCTTGTTTAGTACCTTTCATTATATGGATAGATTCTGAGGTAAAAGGACCTAATTTAATGTAGGCTAAGTTGTTAATATATATATATATATATATATATATATATATATATATATATATATATATATATATATATGGATCTACCTGACTACATCGAAACACCAAAAGAGCGAAAACGACTTCACTGACGCCAGAAGATCAACAAGGCAGAAGACCGACGGAGGAAGACACCGACGCTGAGAACACTGAGATGGGGAAAGGATGTGTAAGTATGCGGTAGTGACAGACGTTAGGGTGCGAGTAAGGTAAGTGTGCGATGTTGACGGTGTGTAGGGATAGGGGTGGGATAAGTGAGTTAAAGTTAGGGTGTGGGTTAGGTAAGGGTGCGTAGGGGCGGGTTAAGTGAGTTAGGGTTAGGGCGCAGGTTAGGTGAGTGTGCGATAGTGACGGACCTTAGGGTAAGGGTTTGGGTTAGGGTTGTAGATAGTTGTGTATGTATTGGTTAGTGTTGCTTTGTAAGGATTTTGGTGTGCTTGTGTTGTGTGTGTGTGGGTTTTGGATAGGGGATTTGTTTTGTTTGTTGTTATGATGTGTTGAGTGTATGAGGTGTCGTGTTTGTGAACTGTCGATCTTCTGTCGTCGGTGAAGTCGTTTTCACTCTTTTGGTGTTTCGATGTAGTCAGGTAGATCCATATATATATATATATATATATATATATATATATATATATATATATACACACATATGTTTTTTAGTACTAAAATGAAGGCATGAGGAAATTCAAATAATGCTAAAGTTTTAAATAGATATTCCCAGTTAAGGGAATCAAAGGCTTTTTCTATGTCTAATCCGATTACAAGTGTTTCTCTATCTTCTTTATTCACATAATCTATAAGAGTAAGTATCCTTTTAATATTGTCATGTGTGTGCCTGTTATATATAAATCCAGTTTGGTCATTATTAATTGTCTTTGAAAGTGGGATTTTCATTCTGTTAGCTAAGATTGACATAAATATTTTGTAATCATTATTCAGTAATGATATAGGGCTGTATGAGGTGCAAAGGTTTGGTGGTTTATTATCTTTTAGAATTGGTGTTATGAGAGAATATTTCCATGAGGGTGGTATTTTTGCTTCTGACTGGACGTCTAGCAAAGTTTTATTAAAAAGGGAGATTACTGTTGAAGGGAAGAGTTTGTAAATTTCCGTAATTATACCATCTATCCCTGGAGCTTTGCTAGATTTACTTTCTTTTATCTTGTCAACAACTTCTTTGTAAGATATAGGTATTTGTAAGTCTAGTTTTAAGTTTTCAGGATTTTTTTTAATATTGATAAGGTTTGTATCTAACTTTATTTGGTTGGTATCTAAATATTCTTTTTTGAAATGTTCCATATAATGGAACCAAAATGCTTCAAGGATATCTCTTATATCTGATATTTTTTTCCCTTTCTTTTCATGATATATATTGCTAATGTCATTTACTTTGGACTGTATTTTAATTCTTGTAGATAAATTATGTAGATATCAGGGGGAGGTGGCTAATGAATTTACTTTTAATTTTTCCAAGGCTAGACAAGTTGTGTGTGTTACAATTTCATTATAATTTTTATTTAATTCCTCTATTTCCTTTTTGACTTCTGGACAATTTTGATTTTTTTTTCAGATTTTGCTACCAAGAGTCTGGTTTGCAAGTCTAGTGATTCAAATTCCTACTCCCTAACTTTGTTTTTGTACTAGCTAAGGGTCTTACCAAATAAATATGCTTCTAATGAGTCCCATACCATGACTCTACTGATTTCTGTTGTATTATTAATTTCAAGAAATAATTGTAGTTCTGACAACATCCAGGGTCTGAATTCTTTAATTTTCATAATATATGATGGAATTCTAGTTGAAAAGATTAATGGTTTAAACTCCGTTTGGAGTTTCGTTATCAGTGAGACATGATCTGAGAAGGGGCATGGAACTATTGAGAAGTTGAAGATTTTGTTTGTAAATCTTGAACTGCGAATAATTTGTCTATTCTGGTTTGTGTTCCAAATCTATGCTCTTTATGGGAAAATAAAGATTTATCATCTTTTATTTTAAAAATGTCTATTAAATGAAATGATTCAATCTATCTTTTTAAGGATTTTGAAATAGTTGCTATGCGAAAAGATTTCTTGGTGGTTTCAGAAACTTCTAAGATACAATTAAAATCTCCTCCCAATATTAGGCTTCCTTTATAATTGTTGGAAATAAAATCTAGGTGTGTTTTAACCGTTCCTGCTCCAATTCCTGGGAACCAATATAGATTGGCTAAAGTCCATATTATTTTATTAAATTTGACTATAACAAATGCTAGTAGACCTTCTTTGTCTTCATATTTATAAATAACTTTTGGAGTGATTATGTTTTTCTTTTAGAAAATTGATGCTCCTTTTGTCTTTGTTCTATAGGAGGATTGAGCTAAGACAGTATAGTCCTTAGGGTTCCAAATAAAACTATCATTAGTCTTAAAATGTGTTTCCTGGAGAAATACTACTTGCGCCTTATTTAGATTTAAATATTTTAGTAAGTTTGATCTTTTGAGGGTGGCTGCGGTAGTGCAGCAGCTAGCATTGCCGTCTCACAGCAAGAGGTTCTCTGGTTCGATCCTCGGATGGGGTGCCTTCTGTGCGGAGTCTGCATGTCCTCTCTGTGGTCACATGGGTTTCCTCTGGGTGCTCCGGTTTCCTCGTACATCCCAAAGACATTTTGTAGGTAGATCGGACACTCTAAATTGGCCCTAGGTGTGAGTTTGTGTATGTGTGTGCCTTCTGTGGAAGGTTGGGTGTCAGGCTGGCAACTCGACACCAAAATACTCCACTGTCAATCATGAGCGGACAGGTGATCCACTGTGGCAACCCCTAACTGGGAAAAGCCAAAAGAAGAAGAAGAAGAAAAAGAAGTAAGTTTGATCTTTTACTCGCATTATTTAAGCCATTAGTATTTAAGGATAAGAATGTTAAATCTATGTCAAGTTATTGTTGGAAGAAGCATTTTGTTTCTTTTTTTTTTTAATTATAGTTGTTATACCATATTCTCTGATAACGATGAATGTTATTTTTATGTGTGTAAACTTAGAAGTGCTATTCAATGTTCTTTCTTCTTTAAATACAAGTAGAGTAGAATTCTGGTCAGGCTTTAAAAAAGTACTTTTATAAAACATTAAATCTAATGTATCAAATACAAGTAAATATGAATTCTCCATTAAATATGGAATGAAAGTTATTCCTAATCCAGTAGATAACGATAGATCTATTGGATTATCACTCATACCTTTAACTAACAATATCAACTGAGCTCCATATGTTAAATTATTGTATGGAGAATTTTCTTAAAAGAGATATGAAATTCTATATTATTCTATTATTATTCTATATTATTTTATACATCAGGATGAATTACTCGTAATGTAAACAATTATTTTATTCACTTAGAAAATATCCAATATATACTTACCCTTAAGAGTTCTTAAACATGTCAGATATGTCATTTCAGATAAATTAAACACAACAGAGGAGCAGACACTAGATAAGCCAACATCAAATGGATTAGTACTAGAAGAGTTTGGCTAAAAAAAACTCTGTAGGAGACAATGGCTGATTACCAATGAAGCACAAATTTACTGTAGGTGTATTGCTCTCCTTTTTTTTCCCTTTCTTCATCCCCACCAACTTCAACTCAAACATATGAAAAGATATGGCTTATCAGTGCTATCCTGTCTCTAAACAGATGTGCCCTGCATTCCAATGTCCAGTGCTTTCACAGATTTATAGATTTACAAAGCAGAGTCAAACCATGGACTATGATCACCCTGACAATCCCCACCCTGCATGGGACACCTCCTGCTTCCAGAAGGGGAAATCACATCAGGTCTAGGATGAATGTATAGGTACCCGTATAGTCATCAAGACTTGCCTTAGGTAAGTTTCAATCAAGTAGTGTTTAAAGCATCTTAGAGAGTTCATGAGGTGGTTAAAATACACTTAAGCCTCATCTCCTTTAGCCAAAAATAGAGGTTTCCCTTCTTTTTTGTTTTAAATCAGTACCAATAAAAGTAATTCAACAAACATAGGTAAACAAATATAACATTCAGTAGTCCGTCATTAACATGACTCACAATATATTAAACAAAGCAGTGTCTAACACCTCTCTAGTAAACATTATAAAGACAAAATAATAGTAATTTCCTAGCTCTTTAATCTTTCTGATAAAGCAAAATATTAACAGTAAGCTATTTCAACAAGAAAACTAAAACATTTCAATTCTTCCTTGTATGTATACATTTCTACTTATACTGTAGTGTCAAGAACTGTCGTTTGAAATCTGTGCAGTACTTCACTTCTTTCAAATCATTCATTTTTCAGTTCAGATTATATTTTGTCAAAATGGCAGCAACATTTCAAGGGCACAATTAATATTTAAACTGATATTTTAAATGAATAGCTTATCAGTTGCCAAATGAGTTTGTACAGAGTGTAACGTTACTGCAAAGATAATATGTTGCAAAAAGTAATATGTATCTTTTCGTGTGCTCTAGAGATTGTCATTTGCAAGTAACATAAAATGTAACATTTATAGAGCAGATAGTTTATTTAGTCAGCATGTTAAACTGAGTAATACTTTTTAATCAGGCACCTTCATTTAAGTGCACATGTAGTTTGGGAACATTTCAGTTAAGTTTCCAGGTATGTGTAATCCAATGTAGATAGTTCATAAAGTATTTACAAGTTGTCCTATTATGTTATTTAATTTACTTTTCCTTAGGTTATATTTCAATTTAATAACTAAACAACATTACTTTTTTGTTATTTGTTATCTGCGAGGCTAAATGCACTTTGCAGATTCACAGTGCCCATAGAAACTGCCGCAATTGTTTTCTGTTGCCATGACAATGCTAATATAGGGTTCCTAAGCAGTGAATGTTAAAAAAAACTGAAATAGTTTGCGAGACTAATAGAGTGTAAAAAAAGCTACAATTCTCTCAACCAACAGTACATTTGTCCCTCCTTTTACATATTTTGTTAATACTAAAAGGAAATAATTCAACTGACATATGTATATAAACGAAACATTTCAGAGTTAATCGCGAACATGTTCCGTAACCCAATAAGCATAACAGTGTCTACCATCAATCTAATAAATATTGTAATAACATCTAATTGAGTCCACTTTTCCTATTAGTCTACCCTATAACTAGATTACTTTAGACTATTATTTATCTTTGTATAGGTAGTGGGTTATTAAATATATACAGACTATATTAGTATAGTAAACAGGAAAGAATATAGAAAGGGAGACAAGATGCAGATAATAATAAATAATGAAAAAAAAGAGAAGAGAAAAAAACATACACGCATTCTGTGTGTGTTGATTAACAATGTATATATTTTATGTGCTATATAGCGCTCCTTCTGTGAAAGAAAAGTACCCTGTTTTACATACCTGAGGTAATGTGAAAATTCTCATGTGTCATCTGTTTTCAAAAAATAGCGTTAAAGGTTTCAGTAGTTAGTTACCTTTGTTTTAAAATTTCAAGCAGTAAAATTGGTCCTTTTAAAGTAATGTTAAAACAATTGATATCATAGTAGATGCTTTGAGAGATTTGGCTGTAACAGTATCAGTCTTTTGCTTCTTTTTGACGTCTGTCCAGACATTTGTTTCTTTTGTTCTCTTAAGAGAAGGTGTCATCCAATCCATATCTTCTGGTATGGTAATCACATTATTAGTTTTAATAAATGAAGAGGCTTCCTCTAAGTCAATAAAAGTCCTCATCTCATTGGCATACAGTATTTTTATCTTAGCTGGATATGCAAGCTGAGCCTTGATGTTATTTTGTTTCAAAAATTTTATCATTGGCCAAACTTTTTTCCTTTGTTCTATTATTCTGAAAGAGTCCTTGCCTATTTAAGTGGTACAGTTTGAAATATTTTCTGCTTAAAAACCTCAGCTTTGGCCGGCTAAGATCCAGCTGTATTCAAACACAAAACACACACCTACATTCGCGGAGGCCTCAATAAAAACCTGCCCAAGCATCAGGGACATCCAAAGCATAAACACAAGCAAACACCACCTCCCAACACAAACCAAATGACACATAGCCCACAAACTCAGTGTACCACTCAACCACAGCCCATAAGGCATAACAACGTATCCAACACTTTAGTCATAGGTGACTCTATAGTCAGGCACACTGATGTTCCACTCACTAGACTAAACAAGGAGAAAGTTACTGTCAGCTGCCTGTCAGGTGCCAGGATCCGCCACATAACGCATGCACTCAGGTCACTCCACAATAAGTACAAATATGACATTGTCATTGTCCATGTTGGTGTGAATGACCTGAGATGTACCACCCTGGACTACATGAAAAGAGACATGGAGGAGCTCTCCGATCTTGTATCCCAGGCAGGTATGACCCTAACCCTGAGTAGCATCCTGCCATCACCCAGAATTATACCACAGTACAAGGACAAAATGATTGACTTCAACAATTGGCTAAGCTTCTGGTGTCATTCTAAGGGGATCCAGTATTTGTCTGCCTGGGATGACATGATCGACAGTCCACGATGCTTTGCCAGAGATGGCCTGCACCTGTCGCCCTTAGGATTCTGGATACTGGCTAAGGCTCTTGCCACCCCTATAGTGCCTATTTTAGGCAAGGTTCAAATAACAAATTTGCCACTGTAACAGGTACAAGCAAGCAAAATCTGAAGGTAATGCTACTCAATGCTAGAAGTCTAAACCTCAAAATGCACTCACTCGAGGCACTCCTTAAAATGGAGAACATTGACATCTGTGCAGTGACAGAGACCTGGTTCAAAGCTCCAGAGAGCACCCCTGCATTACCAGGCTTCAATTCATACCACACCTTTCAGCCACCTAACCCAGAATGAAGCACTAAAGGTGGAGGTGTGTCCATATTCATTAAGGATATCCACACCTCCAGGCTAGTTGCACAGCATAATGCATCTGAGATTATCCAAGTACAACTAACTCTGGGCAAGACCGCAATCCAAATTGTAGCTTGCTACAAACCCCCCCACCATGCCCCAGGATTCACACTCCTCATTTCTTGATACACTGGAAAGTATTAGGGTACAACCCAACACCCTAATAATGGGCGATTTCAACTACCCCACCATTATCTGGGAAAACTACTCATGTACCAACTCTTTTGCTCAACGTTTTCTAGAATTCATAAATTCCAATGCCTTGGATTAACTTATTCACACCCCCACCAGGGGCAGCAATATCCTAGACCTGGTCATTACCAACATGGGAAACCGGTGTTCCACACCAGAGGTCAATTCCTCATTGGTCAGATCCAACCACAAGCTAATCAGCCCAGACATCCACATCCCACCCCCAACCCCAATTAGGGAAACCATCGTAAAAAACTTCTCAAAAGCCAACTTCACACTTCTTAAGACAGAAGTGGCAAACTTCATGACACCCATGCAGACGGACAATAGAGTTATGACTGCTGAATCCTACACAAATGCACTTTATAAGCATTTACACGAGTGCATGGATCATGCTATCCCTAATAGAACCAAGATGTTATTCTCCAAAAAAAGGAAGGCAATCTGGTGGTCCTCTGCCATAAACAAACTCTACAATAGAAGAAAGAAACTGTTGCAAAAAAGAGTAAAATCCCATGACTGGAGGAACTCCCTGGTCAACCTCAGTAAGAAGCTGAGATCCCTCATAAAATCCTCCAAAGCTAGTTACAAAAACAAAATTGCCACTGACTCTAAAGACAACCACAAAGCATTCTATAGCTATGTCAAGAATCTAAATGGGAACACTCAGATCTGCTCTGAGTTACAGCATAATGGCACTAAATATACAGAACCAACTGATATTGCCAACATCCACACCCCCTAGAGGGCCCATCTCTATACCGGAAAAATGCAAAGTTCCTATAATCATGTTTGCACAGGTAAAAAACACACTCTCCAAAGCCAAGAACACAGCATCCATGGGACCTGACAATATCCCAGGCTGTGTTCTACATGAACTACAGAATGAACTGGCACCCTACCTAAGTACCATGTTCAATCATAGCCTCACCTCAGGCTTTGTACCCACTGAATGGCGCACCACGACAGTTATCCCACTCCACAAAGGGGGAGCCACGATGGACGCCGGGAACTACCGCCCCATTAGCCTGGCAAGCCTGGTCTGCAAGGCCATGGAACGTATCATCGTGGAACTCATAAACAAAGACATTGGTAATCTCCATACTCTGGACCCTATTCAGTTTGGATTTGTAAAAGGCAGATCATGTCTCCTAAACCTGACTGACTTCTTTGAAGCAGTCACCAAAACCATAGATAAAGGTAAAATGGTTCACACAGCTTATCTAGATCTCGCCAAGGCTTTCAACACCATCCCCCACTTTGGAATTATAGATAAGCTCACTAAACTAGGTATAAATCCCTATGTCACAAGATGGGTTGCCAACTGGCTCATGGACAGAACTCACACTGTGAAAGTAGCGGATTCCAAATCTGACATCAGACCAGTGACAAGTGGAGTACCACAGGGTTCAGTCCTGGGTCCTCTCCTGTTTGGTATCTACTTCTCTGAAGTGCAGGCCAACACAGAAGGTCTTTGGCTAACAAAGTTTGCAAATGACTGCAAACTAGGAGCCATGATCGAAACTCCTAACGATGTGGACAAACTATAAAAGGACCTCACTGAGACAGATACCTGGTGTCAAAGCCATGGCCTGAAGCTCAATGCCAAAAAGTGTATTGTCATCCCCTTTGGTAAAAACTCTGCACCCATGAACTACTACATAGCTGGTAGTCTACTTAATGCCGAAAATGTGATAAGAGACCTTGGGACACAGGTGGACAGTATTCTCTCCTTTGATAATCACATTGCCAAATTGTGGTCAGGAAATCCTTCTATGTGGCTCATCTCATCACAAAAGGATTCTCATCCAGAAAAAAAGAGGTCATTGCTCCCCTCTACTCATCACTCATTAGACCCATTATAGAGTACAATGCCCCTTTTGGTATGTACCTCACAAGACATCTACAACAACTGGAAAGACCACAGAAATACCTCACAAAGAGGATTACTGGCCTCAAACAGATGCCCTATGCAGACTGTCTCAAAAAACTACAGCTTTACGCCATCAAATATCGCCTACTCAGGGGCGATCTCTGCCTAACATACAAAGCTATGTCAAACCCAGAGCTGTTGGACATGCTCCATTTAAAGAAATCCCAATCCCTCCGAACTACACGGTCTAGGGACCTTAACCATGTCACCACAATAAACAGAACATGCTGGAGGGATAGATTCCTGTCCCAGAGACATCCCATACTCTGGAACAGACTACCTATCTATGTCAAACAGAGCTCCTCATTAGCACTCTTCAAGAAAAATCTTGATGATTGGATGGGAAATGGGAAATTCACCCCGGGGATCACTTCTGTGGCTCTGCTCGACAGAGTCACAGGAAAATAATTTTCTTGGGTGGTGAAAGCCAGGGTAAATTTTTTGGCTAGGCTTGTATGGGCCCTAGGGCTGATAGCCTAGTACCTACTTATGAACCTATGAACCTAATAGTCGTTATCAAACCTTATCAGGCTTTGTTTATATTTTAGAGGTGCCTTCCTCCAAGCAGATCTTAAAATCAGTTCCTCATCCATGTATGAAAGAAATTTTATAATTATTGACCTAGGAAGAGAATTTGAGTTAGTGGCAGGTTTCCCAAGAGATCTGTGCACCCTTTTAATGCCAAGGGAAAGTCTTTCTTTTAAATTTAAAAAGTCAGGGATCCAGCTTGATAAAAAGGAAATAATATCCTCACCTTCTGTGTTTTCAGGTAATCTGAAAATTCTGATGTTATTTCTCCTCTCCCTATTTTCCAAGTTATCTACTTTATTAACCAACCAAGTACCTTGTTTAAGAAGCAGTTCTTTCTGTGTTTCCTCTTCCTTAAGTCTGCTTTCTATGTTATTTAGTGAAACTTCTATACCTGTTATCCTTGTCTGGTGTTGTTGTAACATTTCCTTGAGAGTGTCAGTCTGTTTTTGAATGCTTGTTTTAAGATTTTCTAGGTTTTCTTTAAAATCATCAAAGACAGCTCTTGCAGGGTAGATGTCATCTGTTGTAGTTTCTTCTTTAAGGTAGCATCCTGGAGAGAATTCCTTGAGTTACTCAGTGCTGCGGTAGCATTGTCGCCTCACAGTTCGACATTGCCCGTTCGATTCTCAGTTAAAGCGTCTTCTGTGTGCGGCGACGTGCGTGAATGGGCATTCCTTGGTTGAAGGTTGTGCATTAGGCCTGGCAAGCCAGCGCATAAAAATCTACTGCCAATCATTAGCGGACCGGAGTTCTGCTGTGGCGACCCCTAACCGGAAAAAGCCGAAAGACACAAACAAACTCATTTTAACAAGTGTGTATATCTCCAAGCTTTTTGACAGGAAATTATTTGTATAACTTCACCAAAGTTTCTAATTATGTAATTTAGTCCTTTATAAGATTTTATATTTTGAAGAAAAAAAAATATGTTTTCCTGTTTTATTTAACTAGTTATATGGAGCCCTAAAATACTGCTGCTTTCAGTTAGCCATTCAGGCTCCGGCCTCGCAGTGGTGTGTTCTGTTGTTATAGTTTACTGCAAATTTGGTTATTTTATTGTAACATTTCTAAAGTTTTGACATTTGTGAGACTTAAAGATTAGTGAAGACTTTGGCAGCATTGAGGAGAGATGGTAGTAAGAAAGTAAAGACTTTACATCTTCAGGCTATATAAGTGAGGTAGGTTTTTACTTGGTTTAATTTCTCCAAATCTTTTGGGGTTCTAATACCATGACAGGCATGGATCCCTTTCCTAAGTCAGGGTGTAATTAAAGTTCATGAAATCTCTGATGTTAACATCAATCTTTGATATTAACCAAAAGTGTTTTTTGCAGCACTCGCAATGTGACCAGAATTGACTCCTGCAATTTTTCATACAGAGTTTTATATGTATTTTACTTGGTTTCATTTCTCCAAGTCTTTTGGGTTTCTGATACTATGATGGGAATGGACCCCATTCCTAAGTCAAATTATGATTTAAAGTAAATGAAATTAGCATTGTTTCAATCTTTGATGTTAGCCAAAATTGCTCCTCACAGCACCTACAATTTACCCAGATCTGCCTCCTTCTGCAATTTCTACAGAGTTACATGTGTCAGTAGCACATCTAAATGCAACTGTAAATTCTTTTTTATGAGACCTGTTGTTCCTACCAGTATTGGAACTGTCTGGGTATCCATCTGCCACATTCCCCTTGTTTCTGGTATTTTATGACTTTGTGTCTCTCTGTACATAAGACACTGTAATCAATAGGTACAATTCAATGACTAATGCTACTGGTGTCTTCTTTTCATGGACTACTATATCTGTTTTTCTTGCATCTATTTTTTTGAACTGTTAATAATAGGTGATCCCATGTGATATAAACATTATAATTCTCTATAATGCTTTGTGGCTGATCTTTCCAATGCTTCTCAGCTACTTCAATATTGTAATGTTTTCCACAATCCCCAGTGCAAGAGTCTTGACACATTATTATGCCTTTCAGCATGCAGGTCCTCTGCCATTACCGTATCACACCCAGCAACAAGATGGGCAGCTGTTTCTAGCTCTGTTTTACAGAACCTACATTGATCTGTTTCTTCCACATGTTCAGTGCACTTTGTAAACCAATGTGTATGCAGTCCACAACCCTGGCCGACCAATATTAACCTTTCATCTTTTGGTTTAAATTCACCACTCGTTAACCATTCCTGCATCAGATCCTGATGACATGAGGTTGTTCCAGGAGTTTTCTATACTTGCAACTATATGTATGCCTTTTTCACATTTCTTGCCTTCTCATCTGATCATTCTCCTTATATTCTTTATTTTGTTTTTATGACACATTCAGTTGCTGCCTGATTTTTGTCTACTTCTGGTTTGATTTCCATTCTCACTTGACATCAATATGCTTCTACTAAACTAAGCAGGAAAGTCATCTTAGACTTGTTGTCCTCATACTTTAAAACTTTCACTACATTTGGGTCTTGTGAGGTCAGCAGATATGTATGCAATCCCACAATTGTAGATCTATACATGTAATCAGTTTTGAGGAGGCCCATTCATCCTTAATAACAAGGAATATATAATCT
The DNA here is from genome assembly GCF_019279795.1 of Protopterus annectens. Classification (NCBI taxonomy): domain Eukaryota; kingdom Metazoa; phylum Chordata; order Ceratodontiformes; family Protopteridae; genus Protopterus; species Protopterus annectens. The sequence continues at coordinate 468,548,530 of NC_056738.1, read as the reverse complement.
TGGTATACGCTTGTTATTATAACTCATTTGATAACCCTGAAGCATTATTCTTGTTTTCCTCTCAAAATGACCCAATACCTTTTGGGGCCAGTCAATCACCCCAAAACTGTAAGTTAGAACAGGAAGTACAAACTGGTTTATAGCTTGGACTTTGTTCCTAGGTGTCAGGGTTGTTTTCGGTATTAATTTTAGTCTTCTAAAATATTCCTTATTGAGTTATGTTCACATTTGTTCATGTTTTATTGTTGATCCTTCATCAATTCCCAAATGTTTATACATTCCTTCTGCTCAAGTTCCTTTATATCACATTTCTCTCCCAGACTGATATTTTCTTGGTGCTGCAGCTTTCCTGCTTTAAATGTTGCTTTTGCACATTTATTAAGACCAAATGGCATTCTTATATAATCTGAGAAAGTTTTGGCCACTTTCAGTTGTTCTTTCAGCTCCTCATCTGATGACCTATACAGTTTTAAAACAGCCACAAAAACATGATGAGAACTTCTATGGTTTACTATTAAAAGAGTGAAAATCACATCCGCAAATGGTGATTTCCTTGACAAATATCTTCGACTCATACATATTAAGTAGGTTGTATGGTCGACGCAACAAGATCGACAACTTTCTGTCGATCTTAATGTTAGCAACTCCCATTGCCAACCATGCTTTGAGTCCCTGCCTATACCTCTCAACCTCTTAGAGCAAAAAATCTGGGCAAAGCCTAAAATTATGGGGGGACAAATAGGGACAGATTTTAAATATTGCTCTTACAACTTGGTAAGTTGCTAGAATAATAGGTTTTGCATTAGCATGAATTTTCTGAAGGATGTGCTGTCTTAAACTCAAATGTTTGTCATTATTTAATGACTTCAATCCTCAGCAATTTGCCAGAAAAGTACAGATTTTAAGAGGAACACACCAAAAATATGAGACAAAAATCTGGACATTCTGCAAAAATCTGTACAGTTGAGAGGTATCCTGAATGGACATGCACATGAGCATCGACATTCCAACTGTCACTCCTACCATGTTCGAGGAGGAGGCTGTCGTGCATCTGAATGCTGACATTTTGACTGTAAACCAAACTTTTACACTTTGTTGTTTGTTGGAGTCAAATTGTAACCATGACATAAACTGTTAAGTAGAAAGCTTTATTGGTTAAGAGCAAGACAAAAGACCAGTGATGACAAAGTCGTCCTGGAATATCCCTCTTTGAATTTGTATACCTGAGGGATAGTAATTTGTCATTTATCCTGGCTTGACTGCAAATGTGTTTGCCACTGTTTCACGGTCACTGTAATGTAAATGATCATTTTAAGGTGTATCTTACACATCTGTAAGCACTCTTATGCTTACTTGTGTGGGATACTTTTTTGTAATCTATCCATGCCATACTTAGCTTGTTCTCCTTTTTAGAATTCTCCATTAAGACTATATTAACAAATGATCCTTTGCTCCATATGACTTTCTTTTGTTACCGTTTTGTTCTATTGCCATGATTGAGTTTTCTTCTAAATGACTATAAACGCTGTCTGTGTCAATTCCAGCATATAGTTTATACATCGTTGGAAGGCAAGTTATTGGTCTATAGTTTTTAGGATAGTTTGCAGTTTCACTCAAGGAGGAGTATCATTTTTCCTGTTGTTAACCAGGAAAACCGTTTATGACAGTTTGGGATGCACATATAAATTGTTGTTACTTAGGGCTAAATCTTCATGTAAAGATGTTAATACTTTTAGCCAGAAGTCAAGTATTGTACCTGGACCTGGGGTTTTCCATTTAGGAACTTTTCTTATTTTTTTTTTCAGTTTTTCTGACTGTTACTTCATCCCATTTCATATCCTGTACATTTGAACTTTTTAAGGTTTCTTTTACTTCTATTATCCATTCAGTATCTTTGTTATGTTCCACAGGGTCTTCTTTAAATATTTTTCCAAAATGTGTCTATTTCTTCTTTTTTGGTGGAGTTTTTATTCGTTTTGTTTTGTTTCACAATTCTCTATAAAATTGTGGGATTGTCAATGAATTGCTAAGTGCTTTATATTTATTTGCATACCTTCTAAGTTTTTTTGCATGTGCTGATAACTTTAGTAATGTTTGCAATAATATACAACAGATCTTGGTCTGTTCTAATACTGTGCATTGCTTTTATCACAGCTATCATTCTAAGTACTTTTATTGATCTGTTCTCTCTTCTATACTCTTCTAACAGTGACACTTCTTGTCATAGTTGTTTTATACTTTTCTCTATTCGATGCTTTAATGAGGGCATTTGATTTCTTCCCTTCCTTTCCCTTGTTGCTTTGTGTTTTTGTGGTAAGACTTTACCTGTTATTAATTTAGCTGTGCAGAAATATATCCTATTTACTTCTGTTATATCACATGAATTTCTGTTAATAGTCTTGATTACTGTGTTCATTTGTTTTATCAGACTTCTAACTTCTGGGTTCTTATTGACTTTCTGTAATCTATTTCTTCCATTGATCTTAATATGCCTATACATCTCTATTAAATCACGAATCTCTTCCCTTAGATAATTTTCTTCTAAACTGAGGGCACATTCTTTGTTCTCCGTTTACTGCAGGCATTTTACAGTAATTTCCAGAACATCTCCCTGGGACATATTCTCTTCAGCTACATCCTACATTATCCATTGCTCTTTCATATGGGAACTCACTGGCCTATCACTCCACAACATTAACCGCATCATAGTGTGTGGTTAAAAAAACTCATATTATACTCAATATAATGTACCTAGTTTTTGATGTCTTTGTAGTCAAATTTCAACTGATTATCTACAATGACATCCAGTAATTTTGTGTGGTTTACTTGTTCTATCCTGGTGATTTTTGGCAGAGACAATATTGAATAGTGCTGTTTTGGTAGAGATTTGTTGTCGGAAGAAAAGCAGTAATTTTTTTTCAGGGTTTAGAAGTATTTTGTGAATTATTCAGCCATGTTTCAAAAGATAAGAAGGTTTGTTGCATAAGGTCTTGAAGTTTAGACAGAGATTTGACAAGGCCGATTAGGAACGACTCATCAGAGTATCAAACTAAGGTAGCATTTTTTGTCATAGTGTAGAGATCATTGATGAATATGTTGAAATACATGGTGCCTAGTATGGATCCTTGTGGGACACTAATATTTACTGGTAAGAAGGTGGGGAAATCATTTTTCCCTTTCGCTACTTGTGCTATGTTTGAGATGTAGATATGGAACCATTGCAGTGAAAAGTTGGTGAGCTATAAGGGTAACAGGTTATTTAAGAGTTTCTGATGGGAGACAGTATCAAAAGCCTTTGATGAGCTTAGGAAGACGATGGAGACTAGGATGCTGGTGTTTCTTTGGGTCTTGACAGTATTAACAAAATTCAGCAAAGCAGCGGTTGTGCTGTGATGAGGATGGCAGCCATGTTGGATTGAAGACAGAAGCTTGTTGTCTATTATATAGTTCATAAGTTACTTAAAAATAATTTTTTTAAATATTTTTGATAAGGAAGATAAAATGGCAATTGGCCTATAGCTTGAAAGAGCTATATTGATTCCACCCTTGAGCATTTGAATACTAAATGATTTCTTCCATGGAGAGAGGACTTTATTTTCAGATATGGATTGATTTATCAGAATTGAAATTGGATATGCAATAGCCTCAGCTGCATTTTAAGATATTCATCAGGTGTGCTTGTAGTAGGCTTTAATGTTTTGAGGTGTTTTTGTTGTTATCTATGGGAACTGGTTGGAAGGATATTATATGAGTTAGCAGGGGCCTCAAGAGCTTAACTAGCTACCTGGTTGGGTAATGATAGTACCATCCATATAAAGTGGATATTGAATGGGTTGGTTATCATATCATTTTGCTTCTGTATTTTGGCATTGGCTGTGTAGTTTGGATTTAACATTTTATTGATTGTGGCCCAAAACAGTTTTGGATTATTACTGTGTATGTTTTGATGAGATGAGTAGTAGGTTTTCATATCTTTAGTGACAAGTTATTTTGTTAGGTTTCCTAGTTGTCTATATGCTAGTAAAGTAGGAGCTGTTTTATTTTTGTCCAGACATTCCAGGCTTTGTCTCTTTATTTCAAGAGTTGTTTACTTGCTAAGGATAGATATGGGGCAGGGTTGGCTTTGACTATTTTGTTTCGGGGGGGGGGCTTGTGTGTGTTTAGAACAGCTTGGAAGATTTTGTTGAACTTAGAGACAGCATCATCTGTAGGGAAAGTCAAGTTAAGGAGATACAGTGTATTAATAAAACTGTATTCATTCTTATCTGTCTATAATGATGTATTTTGAGGCTGTTGCTTTGGTAGCATATGGTCTAGATTGGTAAGTTATCACTTAGGCTATCTGGCAGAATTCCATGGGATGATATTTTATTTGAACAGGATATTAGGATCCGTTTGAGGGTTGATTGTCTGGCTATGACTTTTTTATATCTAGTTGGTGTAGTTATAAGCTGGTTTGACCTGTACAGATGTATATTATTGGTTGAATTTTCAGATAGAATGGTTTGCCAATCTATATTAACATCACCCAGTATTATGATTTCATAAGGAGTTTTTTAGGAGACCCAACCAAGAATATCTTCTGATGTTTTAATATTGTTACCTGGGGTATGTATATACCCAAGATTGTCTTGTGAGTGTTTAGTTTTGGCATGGTTAGTAGGATTTGTGAATTAAAGAGTGTTGGTATGGTGTGGGGGAAAGGAGAGGTACCTACTATATTTTTGTAGAAAATCGCAACACCACCCGTTTTTTTGTTGCCACTGTCCAGTCTGACAATGTTATAGCTTAATGGAGACATTTCTTCATTTTTGTTTCCTGGTGAGCCAGGTTTCTGTGGCAACTAAACTATCTGGTGGGTATTGTGCTATCCATGCATGCACTTCACTTTAGGCAGTTTGTTATACATACTTCATAAATGTGTATGGTATATATGAAGGCCAGGGTGGGACTGTAGGAGAAGGGTTAGTGATAAAAGAGCTGATAGGGATATGCTGTCTGATGCAAGTGAATAGCTCTTGATCCAGTGGTCTTCATAAATCACCAAACACTCAGTCATTTTCTAGTTGGTTGTCAAGTACCGGAAATACGTCAGACAAAGGTGTAAGTACATCTGTGGTCCTTCACTGGAACTGGTTATCAAAAACACATCTGTTGAGTTTTAATATCTATAAGCACTGTCAGCTGTCTGGAAAAAAAAACATGTAAACCACAAACACATACAAATGAGCACAAATTGGTAAATAAAAGTTGGACTGGAATTGCGTAATTGAATGCTGGTGGTATACTGTGCTATTATATGTAACAAATTCTATTCTGGTTAAAATAAAGTAGCTGTTTATCTTTGCAGATTCTATTTCTACAGTATCAGAGCATTTCCTTTGTTCCACTATGGGTATACTTTTTAACTGCATTGTGATATCTGCCTTGTGGCATTTGTTTTGATGTTGTTTTAACATTATTGACCATATATTTTAAAGGTATATAGAATATCACAAAAAATAAGTTGAAAAACGGATGCAGTTGTGTCAGACTTGAATTATCACCTGGCTTTGCCCTTGTGATCAAACCAAGCCAGCTGTGGGTAAATACTGCCATAGCAGAATGCTTCTAAAATCAGCATATACTTTATAGAATAACAACACAAACTGGGTAACATGAACTAGGTAAGTGCTTTCATGCTAAACATAGCACTTCATCAGACCTAATACAATTCAATAATTCATGCCCAAATTTATAGAACTAACCAATCAAATGCAGTGCAATCACATTAAATTCATTTAATTGGCCAAGCTTCCAGCACCGGCTTTAAAGGAATACATCAATTTAATCCATGTTACTTGTCTGCTTGTAGATGTATCATCCACCTAAGTTCACTCATTTCAGTAAGATTATCAACATCTTCCATTCTCATATCTAGTGTTGTTAATTGTAACACCATAAATTTAAATGTATGCATTGCATCTTTATCAATTGCATGCCAAGCTAGTGCATTAGAGTCCTACAGCTATGTATCTCACTTAAATGATCTTTTATCCTCTCTCTTAAAGTATGATTAGTCTTGATCATGTAAAAACATGGGAACACTGAACAAGTAGCCAGAAATATTAAACTACTGCAGGAACAATCTGCATATAAATCTGGAGTAAATTTCTGAGTTGTAACGGGGTGGATGAAGAAATTATTTCTAACAATATAATTACAAGCACTACAAGTTCTGCAGGGACATGTCCCTACCTGCTCAGACTTCCTAGATTCAGCATCCCTACTTGGATAACAAAGCATCCTTTTCAATGTTTTCCTAATCTTAAATAGGAACATGAGCTGTTCCCCTACAATTTGTTTAATTTTATCATCTATGTTGAGGATCTTTGTCTCATTCTGACTGAAGATATGGCATATGGGATGCTTATATTGATGGCATTATTTACACATTAGCCTCATATACAATAGTTTATGGTTCTGGTCAATGATATATATTTGAATATGAAGCCTAAATACAACTGTACAGCTTTGCATTCATCTAATTACTCACTACTTTGAAAATATAAAATCAGTTCAATGTTCATCAATTAGTAGAAGTGAAGTCTTTGATTAATCTTCTTGACACATGTGCTCCTGATATTATCCTGACCACTAGTTCTGATCACAGACCAGCCTTAGCAGCCTTTGCAAGTTGTATGCATCAATAGATTATCTGTATGGAAGTTTACTATTTTTCTTCTACAAAATGTAGACTTTTATGGGCTTTCTGAGAATCAAACAAGAAAATCTGTGCAAAAAAGGAACACCTGGCACCTTCCAGATCAAACGTTTCTAATAAATGAAAAATATTCAGTCCAAAGTAAAAAAACACTGCCAAATTATCATACAGTGTAGATGCTGTAAAATATCTTCAAACCTGAAGTACACAGTGCATATTTGTAGGAAGGGAAGGTTTTTTAATAAAACATTACTAATATTATACCCACTGTTAATATTAATACCATTACTGCTGTTTATTTATTGCATTTATTATTTTTCCTTAATGTATTGCTATGCATTAACCTTGAGAATCGTCTGATATCTGTAATATGTTGCAGTACGCAACAATTTCCACAATAAAGCAATAATCACTGCTTAGTTACTTGAATGCATTGATTGTATGACTTCATGCTTAATTCAAAAAGATAACTCAAGCAGGAGAACAAGGAACTCTTGGCTATTTCTGCTAGTGTTTGCTTACTTCTCAACTCATAAGAATTGTAGACCAAATGAAACAGTTCAAGCCAAAAGAATAACAAAGCTGTAGCTATGAACTGCACGTTATCTTTCTCTGGGACATTAAACTGTCAAGAGATCAAAAAAGAAGAGAAAAGAAATAAAACTCAAGAGGATTTTGGAGAAGGCTTATGTCCAGCTTCATTTCCCTAAAATATTTATCTGACAAAGGGTAATAAACCTGGCCAGAAAAATACAGCTTTGACCCCTTGACTTGGACACTAATGATCTGGCACTAGAAAGAGTTATGTGTTTGCAACTACAGCTAGGATCAATGAAAAGCAGAGAACAAAGATACGTCAGTTGTCCCTTCCTTTTACAAAAGATGTATTTTTGCAAGAAAACATATGAGGTGGGTTCATCCTGAGCAGTTTGTCATCCCATCTGCTCAACTAGCAAACCAGAAGTACACAGTTACAGTTGGTTTCTGTGAAAGAGCCTGACATGCTACATGATGGGGGACTGCCATACAGGCTACACTCTTGTGAAGGAATTGAGAACTGTAATGTTTCTCCTTGCTGCCTTGCTGAATTCAGGGTCCTAGTCATCCATAAAGGCAAGGAGATCATCCATTTGCAGTGAAGAAGGGGTTTACCTAAAAAAGAACCCAGGTAGGTGAATACAGAACTCAAAAAACTGATTTTCATTGCTTATCAAGGAACAAAGACATTGAAATGACTATTTTAACACTGAAGGATCTAAGAAACTAAATCAGGGGCTAAAACTAAACTCCAAAGGCCGTTTTCACCCAGAAGCTTCCAGATATAAACAAATCTTTTTGTTGGGACTTGCAAACATTTTTGACCTTCCTAGACATTTTGATGACAATTAAACTCATGTAAGTAACTTTTTCTGCCTTGTTAATCTGTGCAGCACTTTTAATTAACATCTGTTCATTCATTTTCATTAATTTAATATTTAAAATAGTGTAATACATTATGTTTTATACAAGCTGAACCTGGTGCATGCTAGCTGTTTTTAATTCTTAGCTTAATTTGAACCTAAACAAATTGTTTTGGAAAAGGGAAAATGTATATTGAATCAACTTATTTCCCATCTTAGCCTTTGACACAGCTCTATAGACCATCTGTGTAGCTAATAATATAAAATATTATAGTCATATTTGTTCTGATATGTTACTTATCTTGACCTTGCCAAAACATTCAACACTATTACACATAACTGAATAATTTACAAATCAAAAACATTAAATGCCAGTCCACATGTATCTCAGTGGGTAAACTCATTCAGAAACAGGACACAACAGGTCAGTATGTGAGGTTACCAGTGGCGTCTGATGGGTCTGTATCTTGAAGCAACTTTTGTTTCAGAGTATTCCTCTCAGGTATAAAACTTGAAAACAAGCTTTGGGTAGCCAAATAAGCTGATGATTGCACTCTGGGTAACATAATTATTTCAGTAGCAATGTTGACGTTTTTCAAGACCTCTTACAGAAACAGATACCTGGAATAATAGCATTTATGTCACCTTTCATGTCAATAAGTGTAGCATCATATGACTAGATAAAACATTATGATAACAAATAGATAGTCAAATCATAAAAATGTTATCACCATTAAAGATATCGGGACAATGGTAAACAATAACTTGAACTTTGACCAGTGTGTAGCTCATTAAATCAGTCTTCTGCCTGGTCCATAAGGCAATGAGTGATCTGGTTCTATTTAAAAAACTGTACCTTGAATGCACTACTGAGGGAGCTAACATAGAATTGGGAAACCTGATACTAAAAATATCAATAATACAAAAATGTGACATCCATATTATACAATACCTTTCCAAATTTATAGAATTGACTTCTACTTATGATTAAAACAAGTAAGTCACTAACCTCCTTCAGAAATACTTAATTTGTTTTCATTTAATTTCATTTTTATGTATCTGAATACAGTAAGAAGGTTGCTTTTTTCTTGAATTCACCCCCCCCCCCACACACACACACACACACACACACACACAAACACATTGTAACAATAATTTTAATAGAATGAATGCGAAATAGGCAGAAACAATGCACGGATGCCATCCACTTAAATAAAAAACTTTTAATAGCAAAACGGGCAATTCAAAACAGGTTTTGAATTACCCGTTTTGCTATTAAAAGTTTTTTATTTAAGTGGATGGCATCCGTGCATTGTATTTCCACCTATTTCGCATTCATTCTACTTGTTTTCTTTGTTGGCGGTCTCGCATTTTCCCGTGGAGTAATTTGTTTTGTTTGTTAATAATTTTAATAGCTTAATAGACCGAAAAACAACAGACTGCTTTGTCTTTGCTTCATAATTTGCAGATGCAATCCAAGGAGAAAACAAACTGCTACTTCTATGTTTCTGACAACACCTAATTCATTCAGTAAGAACTAATGGCAGTATTTTATGATAAACATAAATTAGAATGGACCCTAAATCTATTGATAGTGGTTGTTAGTTTTCTTATATAATATACAAATAAATAAAAACATAGTTTGGATGAACTAAAAAGAAACTTTATTGAGCCATTATGAAGGATAAACATTTTCCTTACTAAACTAATTTCAAGAACTGTAGACATCTTCAGATCAATTTTAATGTCAGAATAATAGACTAATGTGTTTGAGTACTGTGACAACCAACAGTACTGAATTCATGAACTTTACCTCTCTCTGAGCTCTTAAATTTCATTTACAATTTAATTCTTATTACACAGATAATTCTCCCAGCTTTAAGCATGCTCTCATACATTTGCTTAAAGTACCAGTGCTCAAAAATGCCACAGTTTGTAGACCAGTCACAAACCTTTATCTATTGAACAAACACTTGAATATATTAAAATACACAATCTTCTGTCAGCTAAACAATATAGCTTTCACCCTTAATACAGTACCCGAGCTGCAATCTTCACATTAATCTCTTAGCTAAAACCTTACTGATATACTCAAATACAAAGAATGGGTTATAAATGGGTGCAATTTTTCTAGACTTAAAATGGATCTTTGAAATTTTTAACCATAACTTATTTCTAGATAAACTAACTGACAATGGCTTCTCTGTTAAAGTTACTTCATGGTTCAAGAATTATCTCTGTAATACAACATTCATAGTTGTTCACAAGTCCTATCCAGACACAGGATTGTTCTCTAAGGGAGCTCCACATGGTTCAGCTTTGGCCCCACTACCCTTCATTTTACATAAATAATCTTCCATGGGACTTAGCACACTTGAACATTACAATGTGCACAGGTGATATATTAACTCCTGATAATAAATACTTATATCAGCTATCATCTGCTTTGCAAATAACTTCACTTTTATTTGCAATTGACTTTCTACAAGTAAGTTAACTATTAATATTAACAAAGATTCTGTTATGATTTTTTGCACTGTAAAATGATGAGTCTAAAGTAATGCTCCTATAAATCATTCTGCTGGAATCACACTCTCTTTCTCTAAACAGCAAACCTAGTTGGGCATTTAGTTTGATGCCACGCATTCCTTCTACAATAATGCAGAAATTATAAAACTAAAGCAATGAGATAATATAAAGTGGTTTACAATATTTTGCATCTTCTTACATACAAAGGTCATTGGTCAATTGCTGTCAATGTTTTAATACCAAGATTAAAATGGGTCTATATTACGGCATCGAAAAAGCCGTTAATCGAATGGCTTTATAATCGGAAATGCCGGTAATAAAAGTGCATATTGTGAGATCGCTGTACAGTGAAGATCAGAAAATTTGCCCTTTCCTCACTGTAGTGCGATCTTGGAGTTGGTATATATAATTGGGGGGATGCAGTCCCCCACAAAAACTACTGCTATCACCAGCATTTTCTATTATAAAGCCATTTGGTTAACAACTTTTTCAATAGAACCGATTAAAATATGCTTTACTTACTGTTGCCTCTCTTTCAGAACAAAACACATCCTTATCACAAACTAATGAAAATGAGGTTCTCGCATTCATATACCCTGCTAGCAATAGAGGGCATCATCATCAATTAATACAAACATCTAGATGGCATACCTCTCAACTGTCCAGATTTTCACAGAATGTCCAGATTTTTGACTCATATTTTTAGTCTGTTTCTCACAAAATTGTGGCTTTCTGGAAAATCAATGGAAAATCATTGAGAAATGTCAGAAAATAATGGCAGATAACTGAATTTAAGACTTCACATCCTTCATAAAATTCATGCTAATGCAACTCTTGTTATTCTATCAACTTTTTAAGTTTGTAAAAGCAATATTTAAAAAGTGTCCCTATTTTTGGGTCTTTGTACCCCTATTATTTGTGGCTTTGTCCAGAGTTCTTGCTCTAAGAGATTGAGAGGTATGCTAGATGGTCATCTGTCACTGCCAAGCCTAACAATTTGCTTAACACTCTTATTTTTAAATAGCTTAAATTAGATACCACTCACCACTTTAACGAGTTAGTAGTGTGTAAATTGTCTTATTCTCTAAGAATTAATAGAAGCCTCAAACTGAATTGACCCAATTTCTCCCAAGCTACCTGAGAGAAATCTTTCAACAAGATGACACCTGACTAATGGAACAGTCTTCCTAAAGAAATCACTACAACTGATCATCTTTACCCTTTACAAAATGTGAAATCACATCTTTCTCAAGAATATGTGTGATTGCTTCAGAGATGCTGTATAGTATAGGTAATTATATGACTGCCTGTAATATTGTACTGCACTTACGACAAGTAATGTCAAACAAGTCAGAATTTTTTTTCTAAGCATTTGACGTGCTTAATTTGGGTAAGATTTGACAACAAATTATTGTTTTTCAGTACTTTGTAACTGTCTATTACATGTATCTTCTACCTGCACTAGCTCATACAATGACAGTAAAATGTCCATTTCCTGTGCAATGTTATATTCTATTCTGATATTGCACATGCATATCTAATATAAAATGTGAATTATTCTCATTTTCCCTATGTGTTACTGTCATTGTTCTTTTTCATTTGTGTACCTTTAATGATTTGCCTTAATGCCTGTGTAGAATAACTGGTGTGTTGCATCTTTAAGAAGCATTTCTAAGACCCGAAGGTGCATATAAATAGCAAGCATGTGGCATTTTGTGAGTACAAACATCTGTGTATGAGATAGCTAGTTTATATATATGTTAAAGTTACTTAGCTTCCTTTCTAATATGTTTGTACATTATAAAGCTTTTTGAACAGAACCCACAATGTTTGTCTACTTTATCCTGACTAGAAGAGTGGCATGGTGTCAGAACCAGGATTCCAGAGATTGCATTTCAGAACCACGAGGTGCAGAGTTAACGGTGAAGGCAAACTAAGTGAACCAAGAGAAAAAAGGGCCAGAAACGAGCTAAAGGTAATGAAAACTTGCACAAACAATTTATTTATTAAAAAAGATAAAATGGAGCATTACAAGGGCACAAAATGCACTACTAAGCAAACAAATAGCATGAAAATGTTTATTAAGCAAATGAGAAGCATAAAAAGCTTATTAATCAGATGAAATGTTTGAAATTAAGACATTTGATAAAACATGCATCAGAAAAGCACACAAAATGTTTGCAATCACCTCAGAATTGCAAAGCAAGCATGTTTAAAGTAAAACAGGTATGTTTAGAGTTAAAACGAGCACAAGAAAATATAATGGGCGTGAAAAGAAATTAAATGAGTAAAATGAATAAAACAAAGGGCAAAAAAAGGGCACATTTAGTATAAATAAAGCAAGGCAACTGCATGTTTTTTGACAAATTACTGTGTTTTGGCATAAACTACTACTTTGCATTGATTGGAGGTCTGAATAGTATAACTAGAGTTATTCAAAGTATTTCAAAGTGTGTAAAAGTGCTTACAGTGTGTGTGTATGTTATTACTGTGCATTTATTCTGAAGAGTTTGCTGTGTGCAAAGTGTCAGTATTTCATAAAGTGCAGTCAAATACAGCCATTTCGAAAAGTTTCTTGTGCTGGTTGTGTCTATCCGCAGAGTGCCACCATTGCAGAGTGTTTCTTGCACTATACAGAGTTATTTAGCAAAGTACAGCCATTTTAGAGAATTGTTAGTGTGCTGTGTACTGTTGATTTGCAAAGTGCAGTTACTTTGAAATGTTTCTTACTCTGAGCTTCTTCTGCCCAGTTCATTCACACAGTGCAGTTATTTGAAATGTTTTTTATACTAATAAGAGGTGATTTCTTACAGTACAGTGATTTCAAGAGTATTACAGTGCCCGGGAAATGTATTTTGCAAAGTTCAGTTATACTGATGCTTGTTGTTGTACTATTGGGTATAGTTATAAGTACTGACATGTGTGTGTGTGTGTGTGTGTGTGTGTGTGTGTGTGTGTGTGTGTGTGTGCGTGTGTGTGTATATATATATATATATATATATATATATATATATATATATATATATATATATATATATATATATATATATATATATATATATACACACACATATATATATATATATATATATATATATATATATATGTGTGTGTGTGTGTGTGTGTGTTTGTGCATATTGGCAAAAGTCTTCACTGAGATATATTAATATGGTAGATGGCTTTCAAAAACCATTACCACTTGTATTTGATCAGAATATTTTAGAGAATTGGAGAATATTTGAGCAAGACTACAATTTATTCATACAAGCAGCTTATTCTGATAAAGATGCAGGCACCAGGGCATACATTTTGCTAAACCTAGCAGGGTCAGATGCCATTGAAAGGAAACGTTCATTTGTATATGCACCAGCAGTGTATGAAGGTGAAGGGGAAAATCATCTTATTATTGTACAGGCTGAATCAAGGGAAGACCCTGAGTGTTTGAAGCGCAAATTCAGAGAGATGTGTAACCCCCAGACCAATGTTACATTGGAGAGGCATTTGTTTTATACAAGAGATCAGAAGCCAGGATAAACTTTTGCAGCTTATATTACTGATCTGAAAAACAAGGCTAAAATGCATACGTTTGGTGATTTAAAAGATGAGTTAATAAAGGACAGGCTCATGTGTGGTATTAATAGTGCTGTGAGATAGATTTTGCTTGTGACAATGATTTAACACTGCGCAAAGTTAATGAGATTTGTCAAATCCATGAAGTTACAGTAAGGCACACAAATATGCTTGCAAGTGATAAGAGTATGGTTTCAGCAGGCTCCAGAGCAAATGTAGACAGCATGCAACATGTGGCAGGCAGAAATAGGCCTAAGCAAATGGCAGCTGCAGCCCCTGTGGGTTTTCTTGGGAGTTTCCACAATCTTCCAGCAAGTTCTAAGATTAGTTCAGTTAAAGGAGCATGCTCAGTGCAGTACAAGGATGAGTCAGCACAACCCAAGCCAAGCTTTATTGTTAACTGTCACAATAAAGAAGGGTCATTTGAAAAAGCAAATAGATCAAGTAGAACTGCAACAGTATGCTTTCTATGTAGGTGGTATGTCAGTAGTTGGTGAAAGAACTGATGCAGTAATTTATTGGCAAAGAGTTAAGTATTTTGTACCACTCAGATCAATGGTAAATCCACTTAGCTCAAAGTAGACACTGGTTCAAATTGTAATTTTATGTCTGCAGATACTTTTGCTAAAGTGAGAGCTGGTGAACAACTAAATGTGACCAGTTGTGCGAAACGTGTTGCTTATGGAGGTGAAGAAATTCAAACCAAAGGCTCAGTAGTGCTTTTATGTTATGTGGCCAAGAACTATTATAGCTTATTGTTTTATGTAGTCTGAAGACCTGTGCTATTATTATTGAGTCTCAGACAGTTTGAGAATGAATCTGCTTTCTTTTACCGAAGATGTTCATCAAATAAGCACATGTCCCAGTTCCAGCTTCACTAACTCTATTTTTTCAGAGTATGCTAATGTTTTTGATGATAAATTGGGCAGACTTCCTGTTGTGTATTCTATGAAGTTAGACCTAGAGATCAGTCCAGTGGTCAGACCAGCAAGAAAAGTTCCAATAGCCATGCAGCATAAAGTCAAAGTCCAGATGGACAAAATGGTGCAGCAAGGTGTAATTTGTCCACTTACAGAACCTACCAAATGGGTGTCATCCATGGCAGCACAAAAAAGGCTCAGACAAAATCAGAATATGCATTGACCCAAGAGATTTGAAGAAAGTATTAAAAAGACGTCATCATCCTATGCGTACAGTCGAGGAAGTCACAGCTCTAATACCAAATGCCACTGTTTTCTGTCTTAGATGTAAAAAGTTCATTTTGGCAAGTGATGCTTGATCACAAATCTTCATTACTAACTACATTCAGTACCCCATTTGGAAGATACCAATTTCTCAGGGTGCCATTTGGAATAAATTCTGCAAGTGAAGTCTTCCAGTGTGCAATGGAGCAAATTTCTTCAGGTTATTCTTGTGCCATAATAGTAGATGATTTATTGGTCAGAGGCAGTGATGAAGCAGAGCATGACAGGAACCTTAGAAGAGTTCTAGACAGAGCACATGAAGTGAACTTGAAGTTCAACCCTCTAAAGTGCAAATTCAGGCTACCAGAAATTACACATGTAGGTCATTTTTTTACTAGCATTGGGTTGAGACCAGACCCATCTAAGCAAGCAGCCATTCCTGAGATGTCAGTGCCAGATAATGTACAAGCTCGACAATGTTTTCCTGGTATGGCTAACTATTTAGGCAAGTTTATACCAGACTTCAGTGAGTTGACAGCACCTTTGAGAGAGCTGACATGTAAGAATGTTACAGGGTCATGGTTAGAACATCTCCAGAAAGCATTTGAAGACCTTAAGCAGAAAATTGCTACTCCACCTACATTGAGATACTGTGATGTCAGCAAACCAATACCTTTCTGCAATGGTTCAAGATTTGGTCTAGGTGCAGTAATTTGTCAAGAGGGTAGACCAGTAGCCTATGCATCTAGAACATTTACCCAAACTGAAATGCAATATGCTCATATTGAGAAAGAACTTTTGCTACAGCGTTTGCATGTTCCAAGTTTCATGATTATATCTATGGTTGAGATATTCAGATTGAAACTGATCATCAACCTCTGGTTACTATTTTAAAGAAACTGATGCATTCAGCTCCAGCAAAATTAAAAAGAATGATGCTTAAATTGCAAAAGTACAATTTCAAAATGGTCTATACAAAAGGCAAACTTCTTTATACAGCTGATACCTTATCCAGATCACCCAGAAATACAACAGAACAGCTTGACGCAGAGACGTTTGACTTCAATGTCATGGAAGTGTATCATTTTTCTACCACAAGACTTGATGAGCTAAGAGATCACAAAAAGACTGATCCAATTTTGCAAAAGCTCAGTCACTACATCAATGATGGATCCCCATCAAAGCAATCTAGTGTATCACTAGAACTGCAACCCTACTTTCTTTACAGAGATGAGATGCTGATGGAAGATGGCATTATTTTCAAAGGTCCTAAAATTGTTGTTCCTGCTTCCTAACAACACGAATACATCCAGATTTTGCATCGTGATCACCCAGGTTCCGAAGCTACCAAAAGAAGGGTGAAAAGACTAGTATTTTGGGCTACTCTAGCAAAAGACATTGATAAAGTACTTTCTTCTTGTTCAGTATCCAATAGTCCTAAACCGCATTTGCAGAAATAATCACTTCAGCTAAGTCAAGTTCCTGAACTGCCTTGGTCAATGGTAGCCACTGATATATTTGAGTGAAACAATCAACATTACTTAGTGCTGGTACACTCTTATTCAAATTGGTTTGAGATTGATCTACTACCTAACCTAACTTCCACTACTAATATTACTAAGTTGAAACATCATTTCTCAGTCCATAAAAGTCCACAAAAGCTTATCTTTGACAATGGTACCCAATTTACCAGTCAGTTGTTTCAGAAATTTACAAGAGAATGGGACTTTGTACATGTTACTAGTAGTTCAAGTCAAATGGACTAACTGAATGTGCAGTGCAGAGTGCAAAGCAATTACTTGAGAAGTCAAAGCGTGATAATACCGATGTCTTTTTGAATTGACTCAGTCTCAGAAACATACCCAGTGATGATATACTCGGCTCACCTTCTCAGCGAGTTCTAAGCAGGCTAACCAGGACAACATTGCCTATTAGTTCCAGTTTATTGAGGCCTGGAGCTGAAATTAACAAAGCAATCAAAGCCCAATTATTTAGAAAGCGTTCTTTCCAGAAGTCTAGTTACATCAAATTGAGCAGATTTCTTTGTCCATTGAAAGAAGGAGAGACAGTGAGGTTACAAACCTCAAAAGGTTTTGACCGGATTGGTCAAGTAACAAGTATATGTGTAGGGCCGAGATCCTACTTTGTGAAATCTGAGGGTGTGGAGTACAGGAGAAATCACAGACATCTTCTTCCTGTATCAGAACTGATATCGCATCATTGTTCCTGTGATCCAGACTCTAGATCTCAGAGCAATTCAGACAATGTTCCCGTTCCAGAACATGTCTTTATTCCCACTAATGCTTCTGATAATGTTCCTGATGTCCTTAAGGTTGAATATTCAGCAGAGACAACCCCTAATTCCAATTTTTATATCACACGAGTTGGTCGTATTTCCATACCCATTGTGAAATACACAGCAACCTGGACATATTTGTATATATGTATCTAGTTCTGTATAAATTGCATGTCAGTCAATTTCGTCAATATTGAATGACTCATTTCTCAAAGAGGGAAGCTGTAGAATAACATCTGTGTTGTACCTTTAAGAAGCATTTCTAATACCCGAACATGCATATAAATAGCAAGCAGATGCTAGCTTCAGTGCCATTTTGTGAGTACAGCTAGAGTGTGAACATCTATGTATGAGACAGCTAGTTTGTATATATGTTAAAGTTACTTAGCTTTATTTCTAATGTGTTTGTACATAATAAAGCTGTTTGAACAGAACCCACAATGCTCGTCTACTTCATCCTGACTAGACGAGCGACACCTTGGTAGTGGCTGAAATGGGTCTTGTACCAGCTCACCCATCTATTTAACAAGCAATAAAAAAAAAATCATCTCTAGTCAATATTTTCAGCATCTATGATAAAGCCGTCTCGGTCAAGTTCTAAATTTTGCCACCATGGACTCTGCATTCATGTCAGACTTTGGTCTTGGCAGTTATATAATGTAATATAAAGTCCTAGGAAAGAATGGCAAGTAATAACTTCAGGGTAAAAAGCCTCTCAGGGTTTCCGCAGGGTCCTTCCAAGGTTAATCGGCATATGCCAAGCTGGGTATTCCTGACTGGTAGGTGTACTCTTTGCCCTGGTATCATAAAGTTGCTTTTCTTCACTTTTCTTGATTGATAGCTATGAAATCTTTGACCACGTGTTGCCAGCTGCACACAGAACAACACAGTTCCATTTTTATATTCTTGAATAAATTATAGTGTACCTGAATTCATTAGCAATATTCATTTTACCTGGTAGGAGTGTGTCAAAAAGCACATTAGATTCATAACCCTCACATACTGTTACAGGTTTTTGGATGCACTGGAGCAGGTTGGAGTGAGATAGATGTTTCAGTTATAGTCTCAAGACCGGCATCATTTATTTGCTGATTTGAGAGTTATTAATACGTTTTTCCAAGTTACCATTGCTGCAGAATATGCTAAAAAGACACATTCAGCATTGATCTCCTCAAATCCAACACATTATCGTGTGTGTGTGTGTGTGTGTGTGTGTGTGTGTGTGTGTGTGTGTGTGTGTGCAAGTATGTGTACATGTATGTTTGCATATGTGTGTATGTGTGTGTGTGTGTGTGTGTGTGTGTGTGTGTGTGTGCGCGCAAGTATGTGTACGTGTGTGTTTGTGTGTGTGTGTGTGTGTGTGTGTGTGTGTGTGTGTGTGTGTGTGTGTGTGTGTGTGTGTGTGTGTGTGTGTGTATGTGTGTGTGTGCATGCATGAACATGTATATATAGTAGTGAAATTGAGGGCTGAAGGGAGGATAGCTTTGTTAAGGGAGAACTCGGAGTCTGTCTGTTCAGTGGCTCTTCAATGGTCCCAAAGCAGTAACTTCAGCATCGATTGCCGAAGATCCTGGGTTCAAGATCATTTCAAATGCCTAAATTTTTCTTTCATATTTTATTATTTAAATAATGCCTTCACTGGGTTTTAGCTGCATCTGTGTATGTTCATGCATGTGTGTGTGGGTGTGGCGTATATGCATGCATGTGTATCTATTTTACTATTGTGAGGAATTTCTTAATTTGAAGAGACACATGCAGTCTGCCTTCACACATGGGAGAATCAACAAGTTAATTTCAAGACAAACTTTCCTTTCAGCACCTTTCTGGAATATACGTATGACCTTATGTCATAAAGAGCTAACTCTGCTATTTTCCTTCTGGTATAAATGTTTTTTTTCTTTTAGTTACAATGAAAACAACTTCTTTATTACAGCAAAGATCGTATTACATGCAGTTCTGATGGTGTGTGTCCATTGGTAGCAATTATTAAAAAAATATATGTAATATATGTAAGTATCTGAGTGTGTGTGTGTGTGTGTGACTCCTTCTTAGTTTGTTGCTGCTTTCCTCTCTTACCTTCTGTCACTGCTGCATAAGTTTTAACTGCTACATTCTCTGCTGCCACATCACTTGGTTCCTTCTTCACATTATCATCCTCACCACTTCCAAAATAGTTATCATCTCACCCCATGAAACAGCAGAAGTGTCACCTAGATCATCCTGCTCACTTATTTTCAACAAAACATCATCTGCAAGCCGTCCTAGCCTGAGTTCTGTTATCTGCACTACTCTAATGGACTATCTAATTTCATTTTCCATTGAGACAGCCAAACATTGCTCATTTGTATCATTCACCACTCAGGAATCTTTATCTGCATTGTGATTCTCCAAATTCTAATTTTCCACCTCCAAACTCTACACAGATTTTCTATCCTCCTCCATGCTATTGATTTTCTTAGACCTTTTCCTTGTTGCTATAGCAGCTGTATAGCTCCATCTAGCAGCTCCAAAGAAAAAAGACTAGGGGAAGATCCTCGATGCCCTGGTGAAATTTCTCCTAGTAGTATAAATACTGCCTTTAGTCTCTACTAAAAGAGGTCACTAGCCTAGCGGGACTAACCCAGTCAACAAAGGATAAATAAATAATTAAAAAATAGATAATAATCTTGTATTTTATTGCTTGAAAATCCTTGGCCATTGATTTAAAATACTTACATGTTTCACTGAGAACTGGGACATTTTCATCCATTTTAATGTAGGCCTTGTCTATCCAAGTGCATAAAAATACATATTGGGATCCTGACTATCATGAAATCTACTGACTTATCATTAGCTCTTCATTTTTGGGTAAAGTTGTTGAGAAAGTGGTGCCTTTATAACCCAAGTCATTTTTAAAAGGGCTTGATCTCTTAGAGCCCTTTCAACAATGAAACAGTAATTATCAAGGTTTTAAATGATATCCATAGTTGCAAAAGGTTTATAATGCTACTTTATTCTGGTTTTCTTTGAACTTAACATGGCATTTGATATTGTGGACCTACTTATTTCTTTTGAAGTACTTTTGTTTCTGTTGTGATTTATCATCCTTTGTTCTCTTCTGGGTTGTCCCAATGCTTGGGTTGTTTTCAGAGGGTACTCTGTGGGATTAATTCATCATCAAGCCAGCCCTGCACTATGGGATTTCAAGTTGCTTCACAATGAGTCCTATGTTATTCAGTATGTACTTGCTATCACTTAAAGATATGCTTGGAATGATGGGATGGCTTATCTGAAGTAGGAAAACTATATTCACATTTATCTTTTCTTCCATCAGGCTCATTTGGCAGGAAGAGATGAATATGGCTTAAATTCCATGCAAGACTGCATAAAGATGCGCCATCTAAAATTCAAACTGATCAATGATGGGAGGCTTTATGAGTTCTTGGACCGCTAGAATTCTCCAGCGATCTTCATCTTGTCCATATCACTTTTATGTAACCACTTAAAGGTTGTGTCTAATGTACATAACGCCACTGTGCTCCTCAATGATCAGTCAGCATTCTAGTACCCAGTTATTCCCTGAGGATTGCCTTCTGGGTAAAGCTCCATTTACTACATGAGTTCATCTACATTAATTTATCCTTTGGCATCTTTACAGCTTGATCACTTTTTTTTTTTGAAGCAGCCATCTATGAAAATAGAACTGAGGCAGAAAACTTCAAAAAAGTAAACAGGAGACAGCTAAAAAAATCTAATCAGTGTTTAAACTTTTCAACCATCTCTTGCTTGCACTTTTCTAGTCTGGTTCTACTTTTTGAAGCTGTAGTAAGTGCAAGAAGATATTTAGTCAGAGTATGGATTTTGTGCCTTGAATAGGCATACTTGTTTTTCTTTGAGCTTTCCCTGTACATTAATTCCCTTCTTTGAAATGCCAAGTGACCGATAAGTGTTCTTCTTCTCAGAGTCCATTTTCTAAAGCACTATAAAGCACACCTGTACTGGTAATGAAACTGTCATTTGATGGTGGAATCTCTATATGAAGAGCAAGAGTCATTTTACTGCAGCATTACATACATTGATAGATGATGTCATGGTTGCTCTATGAAGTCTTGATGTTGTTAGCTATGCAAATGTAGATGAATGAGTAAAGAACCTATGGATAGTATGGAGTACTAGAATTTGCTTAAAGCTTGTTGACCAACCCTATGAGGTGTCAACTGTCACTGACAGATGACTGAGCAGGGCTGTTAAAACTTGTCAGCTAATTTCTGATGACTGAACAAGACAGTGCATGAGATGAGTTGTAAACTTGTCAGGAACTACAACTAGGAACACATAACTGTGAGTGCATAACATCTGCACTGTCTGGAAGAGAATTAAGGTTCCTTATGCATCTTAAAGTTAGAAGAAAGCAGAATATATTAGCAAAGAAATGCTAACACTTTTTCCAGATGCAGTCAAAATGACAGTGATTCACAGAACTGCCATTGCAAGTAAAAAGTAGCAAAAAGTGTGTTTGTTCATTTGGTGTTGCTATAGGTGGTGGGGGTGTTATTTATATGTGCTTTGTAGTTTTCAATATTGTGATGCAAAGTTTCAGTGTTTTGAGTTTTCAATGTTATGAGTTTTAGATGTTTTGAATTTTCGATGTTATGGTCTCGCTGTTTTGAAATTAGATATTATGAGTTTTCAGTGTTTTGAAATATGAATATATATATATATATATATATATATATATATATATATATATATGTAGTCACAGACTCTCTCTTCATGACCATAACACCAGCATGCAGAAGTGATGAAATACCTTTTAAAGAATCAACCAAGATTTTACAGTAACCCAAATTATTTGACTACCAAAAGGTCTATATCTGTAGTTAAATACCTACTAGTTCAAAAGCTTGAGTAAATATAAAACATTGGTGGTCCTGTAAAAAGTATCACATCACCTTTGTGATTGTGAAGCAGCACATAATTTCCACCTTTTTCTCCCAGAAGGCCTTTATATTCCTCCCTCTCTTAATACTGGAGGACATGAAGAAGCAGACATAGAAGCTTAGGATTGTGGTCAGTATTCTGCAAGGACAAGTCAATTTTTTTGCAGAATGTAGACAGCAACCTCACTGTGATTAAGCCACAAATATAAAAGGTGCACTTCTGCATACCCATAATGATTGGCAACAGTGTCAGGTACTCTTTGCCTGGGCTTGTAGTCCATACTCCCTCTGCATATTGAGGGCATTTGCTAGGCTTCCCTCCGAGGTGACTATTGCAAACAAGTTTAATTCTTTCTCTCCATGTGATGGGCAAGCTAGCCTTTCCTATCCCTTTCTGCCTCTCTTCTCCACTTCATAAGCCATTAACTAAACACATTTGGAGCTTTATACCTCTGTGTCATTAGGCTCCCTCTGCTGGAAGAAAACATTTTATTGCTAAAATGAACCTTACAGAAGTCAGCCCTGTCTGTTATTATTTCTGCAGAAGTTTCTGTTTCATATCCATATTGTGGCATTTATTCAGACTTATACTTTCCTACTGGGTGTGAAGTCTGTAAAGCTGATTATACTTTCCTGTTGTGCATTAACATTCTGAGTAAAGTTGTAAAACTTATATTTTGTCTATGATTTGTGCAGCTGGAGCTCACATTTCAGTTTCAGGGTATGTAAATAGGATTAGGAATAACTACAGTGAAATTCTAGACTTCTACCTTGACTTCAGATTCTGTAAAGAGGTGGATGGAGGTAAAGGTCTGTGCATCCCAACTACGCCTTAAACACTGACTTCCTCATGGCAGTCGTGTCCAACACTGCACAGAACTTGGGTGCAACAGGGGTATAGAGAAACTATGTATTTCTAACAGATGATGTAAATTGTGGCGCAGAGCATTTTACTGTCCACTTTTGTGAATGGTGTAATCAATGTTAGAAATACCTCTGGGAACCAAGTGCAACATGGTTACACCATGAGCATTTCCTTTGTGACCTCAAACTTTATTGCAAAAAAAAAAAAAGAAAAGAAAAAAAGATATATATATATATATATATATATATATATATATATATCAAAACTACAATTACTCAGAATTATAATTGTTCCTTAATGAATCAGTAAATGCCAGTGAAGTACAATGCACTAATAAGTGTAGTTTATGTGGTTTGATATGGTAAAATGCAGCAGTTCGAACTTAAAATATTTTCATCATCAATATCCAAATGTGAAATGTTAAGAGTACAATTTTTCAAAATTCTTACACTTTATAGATGTTGAAGCCACATGTTTTTTTTTTTTTTTTTTGAAATAAACATAAAATGGGATTCTGGCATAAAAAGTGTTATATGCCATGCCTGTCACACCAGTACCTGGCAAATATTGCTTAGGATTACTTCATCTTAACAACTTAAATACTTTAAGTGCAATTGTGTGGACTGAAAAGAGAAGATGGCATGAGTTTTAAAGCTGAATGTACTCTGTTCAGGATGAGTGCAAATTTACTCTAACAATACACTGGTCAGAATCCTGCAGAGGATGCCACCCCCCCCCCCCCACGTCTCATATTTTCTGTTTTTATTAGGTACTGAGATGTATGTTCAAGACACACACTTCTTCTATTCTAATTAATCTTTCTTAAAAAGCAATAGCTAAGCTTTCCACTTTCAAGTACTTATTTGGAAACTTCTGTGGATATTTTGACATGTAATCATTTCATGTATATGCATGTTTTTAAGGCTTATCTGTTTGACTTCAGTAAATATGTATAGTATAAACTGAGAAAATGCACACATATCTGAAATATGCACTATGTTTATGTGATATGTTTAAATATTTAAAAACAGTCTGTGCAATAACAAAGAGCAGTGCAGTTTTTTCCATACAGACAGAATACGAAATAGTCTTAAATTTATACATATCTATTTTTCCCAGGTCAGCATCAGACAAAACCAAAAACTATACATACTCATACTAATAATACAGCATTTTATTAAATTAGTTCCATTGCTTTTTTGCTTTTGTTAAGCTGATTTATTTGCTTTTGGTTTTGGTTATTATATATATATATATATATATATATATATATATATATATATATATATATATGTGTGTGTGTGTGTGTGTGTGTGTGTGTGTGCGTGTGTCTGTGTGTCATGCATATACTGTGTGTGTGTGTGTATATATATATATATATATATATATGAGTTTATATGAACATTTGCCTAACTAACTTTGATCTAAACATACATTGAATAAAGTCATTTGTGATTAACATTAGTTGCCACGTAAATCATCAAAAGACGTAATTGTAAATGTAAACCTACAAGTTATATTTGTAATTACCAAAAGAAAAAGAAAAACATACTTTTATATATGGAGCTTTGCCTTTGCCCCCCACACCGCTGGAAAGTAAATATACTAACTCCAGGGTTATACAAACTCAATGAACTGTAAAAAGCGCTGGAAGTATGTAATGGCCAATCAAATGAACTTCGACCGTTACATAATTCGGTCAACTATACAATCAATGAAAAACACCAGCATTTGAGCACTAATGTGAGCAGTGATAAATCATACAACACTATACATGTATATATGTATGTATGTATACATACACACACACACACACACACACACACACACACACACACACGCACACATGCACACATGCACACTCAACCACACAAGCATACACATACATACACATGCATATACAGAGTAACACTTTTCAGGACCTGTAATAATAAAACCATATGGTAGCATTTTTTTCAGTACTTGCAATAATAAAACTAGTCTATGGAGATGGATTTTTTTAGTCTTTTTAAATAAGATTTGTTTACAAGGGCAAAAGCAAAAGTACTTTCTTGCAAAAGAACATAGAAAGTAACAGAAAATAATCCAGTCATTCCCAATAATCTTTTCAAAGTTCAGTTCACAGATGAGCATTTCTTCATATAAGGTTTTGCAAAGTAAACAGCACATTCAGTAATCAATAATTCCATAAGCCTTTATCATACAGGCAGGCTAACATCCCTTTGCTCCTACCCCTTTACCTCTCAGGGCAGTAACACGACTACTCCATAAAAGGAGATTCTCTGATCCTCAACTTCTTTCTGAAACAAGATTGCCTGACAGTACTGGCATTTTCACTGAATTGTAGAGACATTATGCAGGCAGTAAGTGCCATTTCTGGGTGCTTGCCTCCTTCCCCCTTGTTGTATGACTGTGGAATTGATTATATTAGTTAAGGGTGGGAGGCTGTGCTCCCCCCTACATCTGGGGGTGCAAGGAAGATTGCCCCCTGAAAAATACTGAAAACAGTGTTTTGGGGATGTTATTTTTGATGGGTTATTTTTCGGAGAGTAGAGGCTATCCATAACTACAGTAACTTTCTCAAAGTAGTTTAGTAAATCAAATAACCATGGTCTCATTTTATAAAATCATACTAGAGCACATGATGTCAGACATAGATTAATGCATTCAATGGCTTTATAGACAGGCTGATGGGTCTATAGTTCCTGGGATCTGAGGTGGAGACCCTTTATGGAGGGATATGATGGTAGCCATTTTTAATGACTCAGGAATAAACCCTGTGACTATGCTTAAGCTGAACACTTTCAATAGTTAAAGAAGGATTACATATTATCTTTGACTGCAGATGCCAATTTCAATTTGTGTTCCACTATGGTCTTCCTTATGGTAGCTTTTATATTTTACTGAGCTTTTTAACATAATCTTTAAAGTCGAGTTTGATTTATCATAGGTCTTTAGTGTTTTATTTTTCATTTATTATATAGCTTATTAATGTTGTACTCCAACCAGATGGTTTATTTTTTACTTTCTCCAGTACATTTGGTGCCGATTGTGACATCTTAAATTATGTTGTTTCTTAGTATGAAGTAAAATTCATTGGCATAAGTGGCAGCTGAGGCTACATAGGCACTGGAAAATTTGCATTTGAATTTTGAGAGCTCAACAAATAGTTTTAATAGGTTAGTCCTGTTAATGCCCTGAATTCAGAGGTATACAATGTTTAGATTCATTAATGGGAGCTGTGTTAAGTATATACTTTATGTGCTGGCCTAGCTTGACTGAGTGCAAAAGATGAAGGTTACTTTGTGGACCACCTTCCATGTTATATATGTTAATAATATCCTTAGATAATTCCACATCCAGATAAGAGATAGTATCAACCCTAAATTCAAATGTAAATTTAAGTAATGATGTGAAGCCAGCAATATTATTAATGTGAGATATCTAGCTAAGATTTTTCGAAAACCCACATACCCTAAGACATTATTGCACTTTAACAGGTCTCACCCATTTCACCAGAAAAAAAGCAGTAATTAAAGGTCAACTGGTAAGAGCTGCTAGAATGACTACACTGGATTCTGATTTTTTTATCTGAACGTGACAAATTAAAAAATATATTTCTTAAGAGAAGTTACCCTCTTGCACTTGTTGAGGATGTTATTGATGAAGTACATAGGAAAAGGGTTAGTGGGTGGTTTAAACCCTTACTGAATAATACCTTTGATGTAGTTATAGAATCACTCCCTGATGAAGTAGCAGATGGAGATCCTGATCAAAATGTTAATGTCCATTCTTTTAAATTTATTACAACTTTTTCTATGGATGCTGTTTTTCTATGTGAGATTTTATTGCAAAATTGGAAAATCTTATTAGAAGACCCTTCCATCCAGCATAAAATTAATGTTAACCCTGGATTGATTTTTAAAAGAGGGAACAATTTAAAGAACATCTTGGAATATAACACCAGAGCGCATTCCTCTAATGTGGGGATGACTAAATGTTGTAGATGCAACTTTTGTAAATTTATGAAAGTTACCAACTCATTCACTATCAATAATGTGACATATATGATTAGAGGTAAATACAATTGTGAGAGCTGTGGTATTGTGTATACTGCCCTATGTCAATGTTGCCCAGGGTTTTATATTGGTAAAACTGAGAATATATGAACATCAATACAATATTGGGAAACTTAACATCAACAACAGAAGTAAAAAGGCTGGAAGGAAGCACACTAGGTCACAGATTCCTCCAAGGTTTAATGGAAACTTAACATCACAAATATTTGGCTAAACATGTGTCTGAAAACCCCAGGCATTCCTTTAACTATTGATTATCGATAATGTCACTAAGAATATTAGAGGGGGCCCTTGGCCCCTTCGATTGGAGGAAAGAGAGCTTTATTTGCAGCTTAAAGTTAATTAAGTTGCTAATCCTGGTCTTACTAACCAATGCTCTTTGAAATGTGTATTACATCTGAAAGCTTTGGAAAGATGATATCACTATTTTTATTATAGGTTCATAGGTTCAAAGGTAGGTACTAGGCTATCAGCCCAAGGGCCTATGTAAGCCTAGCCAACAAGGTTCCCTGGCTTACACCACCCAAGAAAGTTATTTTCCTGTGCCACTGTCGAGCAGAGACACAGAAGTGATCCCTGGGGTGTATTTCCTATTTCCCATCCACTCATCAAGATTTTTCTTGAAGAGTGCTAATGAAGAACTTTGCTTGACATAGATGGGTAGCCTGTTCCAGAGTATGGGAAGTCTCTGGGACAGGAATCTATCCCTCCAGCATGTCCTGTTTATTGTGGTGACAAGGTTTAAGTCCCTAGAGCGTGTAGCTCAGAGGGATTGGGATTTCTTTAGGTGTAGCATGTCCAACAGCTCTGGGTTTGACATAGCTTTATATGTTAGGCAGAGATCACCTTGGAGTAGGCGATATGTTACGGAGTAAAGCTGGAGTTTTTTGAGGTAGTCAGTGTAGGGCATTTGTTTGAGGCCAGTAATCCTCTTTGTGAGGTACTTCTGTGGCCTTTCCAGCTGCTGCAGATGTCTTGTGAGGTACAATCCAAAAGGGGCATTGTACTCTATAATGGGTCTAATGAGTGTCGAGTAGAGGGGAACAATGACCTCTTTTGTCCTGGATGAGAACCCTTTTATGATGACGTGTGCCACGTAGAAGGACTTCCTGACTTCTGTGGTGATGTGACTATCAAAGGAGAGACTACTGACAACCTGGGTCCCTCTCTTATCACACATTCAGTGTTAAGTAGATTGCTGCCTATGTGGTAGTTCATGAGTACAGAGGTTTTACCAAAGGGGATGACACTGCACTTTTTGGCATTGAGCTTGAGGCCATGGCTCTGACACCAGGCATCTGTCTCAGCGAGGCCCTTCTGTAGGATGTCCATATCATTTGAGGACTTGACTATGGCTCCTAGTTTGCAGTCATCTGCGAACTTTGTTAGCTAGAGGCCTTCTGTGTTAGCCTGTACTTCAGAGAAGTAGATACCAAACAGGAGAGGTCCCAGGACAGAACCCTGTGCTGCTCCACTTGTCACTGTTTTGAGGTCAGATTTGGAGTCTGCAACTTTTACAGTGTGGGTTCTGTCAGTGAGCCAGTTGGCAACCCATCTTGTGATGTAGGGATTTATACCTAGTTTAGTGAGTTTAGCTATAATTCCAGAATGGCAGATGGTGTTGAGAGCCTTGGCGAGGTCAAGATAGATTGTGTGAACCACCTTACCCTCATCTACGGCTTTGGTGACTGCCTCAAAGAAGTCAATCAGGTTCAGGAGGCATGATCTGTCTTTCACAAACCTGAACTGGGCGGAATCCAGAGTTTGGAGGTTATCAATGTCTTTGTTTATGAGTTCCATGATGATACGTTCCATGGCCTTGCAGACCAGGCTCATCAGGCTAATAGGTCGATAGTTCCCGGGATCAGTGGTGGCTTCCCTTTTGTGGAGTGGGATAACCATTGCTGTGCACCATTCAGTAAGCACAAAGCCTGATGTGAGGCTATTATTGAACATGGTGCTTAAGTGGGGAGCCAGTTTTTTTCTGAAGTTCGTGTAAAACGCAGTCTGGTATGTTGTCCGGTCTCATGGATGCTGTGTTTTTGGCTTTAGAGAGTGCAGCTTTTACCTGCGTAGTTGTGATTACAGGGACTCTGCATTCTTCCTGTATAGATATAGGCCCTTTAGGGGGTGAGAGGGGGGTAAAGTTAGCACTGAACCTATCTGCCAGGATGTTGGCAATATCAGTTGGTTCTGTAATTTTCTTGCCTTTGTGCTGTTACTCAGAGCAGATCTGGGTGTTGCCATCAAGATTCTTGACATAGCTATAGAATGCTTTGTGGTTGTCCTTGGAATTAATGGCAATTTTGTTTTTGTAGCTAGCTTTGGAGGATCTTATAAGGAATTTCAGCTTCTTACTGAGGCTGACCAGGGAGCTCCTCCACTCATGGGATTTTACTATCTTTTGCAACAGTTTCTTCCTTCTGTTGTACAGTTTGTTTATGGCAGGGAACCACCAAATTGGCTTCTTTTTTTGGAGGATAGCATCTTGGTTTTGTTTGGGATAGCACGATCCATGCATTTGTGTAAGTGCTTATAAAGTGCATTTGTGTAGGATTCAGCAGTTGTAACTGTATTGTCCATCTGCATGGGTGTCATGAAGTTCACCATTTCTGTCTTAAGAAGCATGAAGTTGGCTTTGGAGAAATTTTTTACTGTGGTTTCCTTAATGGGGGGTGGGGGGTGGGATGTGGATATCAAGGGTGATTAGCTTATGTTCAGATCGGACCAACGAGGAGTTGACTTCAGGTGTGGAACACCAGTCACTCATGTTGGTAATGACTAGGTCTAGGATATTGTTGCCCCTGGTGGGGGTGTGGATAAATTAATTCAGGGCATTAGAGTTTATGAATTCCAGAAAGTGTTGAGCTAAGGAGTTGGTACATGAGTAGTTTTCCCAGTTAATGGTGGGGTAGTTGAATTTGCCCATTATTAGGGTGTTTGGTTGAACCCTAATATTTTCCAGTACATCAAGAAAAGAGGAGTGGGAATCCTGCGGCATGGTGGGGGATCTGTAGCAAGCTACTATTTGGATTGCAGTTTTGCCCAGCGTTAGTTGCACTTGGATAACCTTGGATGCATTATGCTGAGCAACTAGCCTGGAGGTGTGGATATCCTTAATGAATATGGACACACCTCTGCCTTTGGTGTTTCGGTCCAGGTTACATGGCCGAAAAGTGTGGTATGACTTATAGCCTGGTAGTGCAGGGGTGCTCTCTGGATCCTTGAACCAGGTCTCAGTCACTGCACAGATATCGATGTTCTCCATTTTAAGGAGTGCCTCAAGTGAGTGCATTTTGAGATTTTAGACTTCTAGCATTGAGTAGCATTACCCATAGTTTTTGCTTGCCTGCTCCTGTTATGGTGGTGAATTTGTTATTTGAACCTTGCCTAAAAAAGGCACTATAGGGGCAGCAAGAGCCTTAGCCAGTATACAGAATCACAGAGATGACAGGTGCAGGCCATCTGTGGCAAAGCATCGTGGTCTGTCAACCATGTCATCCCAAGCAGACAGATACTGGATCCCCTTAGAATGACACCAGAAGCTTAGCCAATTGTTGAAGTCAATCATTTTGTCCTTGTACTGCGGTATCATTCTGGGTGATGGCAGAATGCTACTCAGGGCTAGGGTCATACCTGCCTGGGCTACAAGATCGGAGAGCTCTTCCATGTCTCTTTTCATGTAGTCCAGGGAGGTACGTCTCAGGCCATTCACACCAACATGGACAATGACAGAGTCATATTTGTACTTATTGTGGAGTGACCTGAGTATGTGGGTTATGTGGCAGATCCTGGCACCCAACAGGCAGCTGACAGTAACCTTCTCCTTGTTTAGCCTGGTGAGTAGGACATCAGTGTGCCTGACTATAGAGTCACCTATGACTAGTGTGTTGGGTACGTTGTTTTGCCTTATTGGCTGTGGCTGAGTGGCACACTGAGTCTGTGGGCTATGTGTAATTTGGGTTGTGTTGGGGGATGGAGGTTGCTTGTGTTTCTGCTTTGGAGGTCTCTATTGCTTAGACAGATTATTATTGTGAGCCTCCTCTAATGTTTTTGTGTTACTAAGTGTGGATTTTGGTGGTGTAGATTTAGTGAGACTATGTGATGAGTGTGGTGTGGTGCAAATGTTTACCTTCTCCTCATGACTGTCAAGTTCAGTCTTGGTTGGAGAGAACTTTACCTCCAGTTTGGCTAGATAAGTACATCTCTCACAGGTTGTAGTGTTGGGTGGTAGGAGGAGAGGGTTGTCTGTGTACATGAGGCAATTTCTACATTGCCTCAAGATGCCCAGATTCATCAGATAGACAGGAGAGAACACTGGGAGCTGATCCTTGGACATGCCTGAATAAAAAACTATTTTCCTCTAGATAAGTGAGGAAAGTGAGTACAAGAGCTGTTTTTCTCTAAGCAAGTGAGAAAAGTAAGTACAAAAACTGTTTTCCTCTAGGTAATGAGGAAGATTGAGTGCTATAGTAATTAGTAGCTTATTTAGTGCTTAAAATTTTCTGAACAAGTGCTGAGCATGAATAAGCAAATTTAAGTGCTAAAACTAAGAATCTATATCTGCACTATACGTGTTACAGGACAGAAACAAGTGCAAATGCAGGCTTTCAAATCAGAAAGTTGAGAGAGATGGAAGAGATTGCCCAAACGGCCAATAACTCCAATTTCTGGGCCAGAACCACTCCTTATGTGGTAGACAGGTTACCTAGTGCTTACCACTCCCACTGATAAGCTAGAAGGCTTCCCTCCAATACAGGAAGGCTTGGGGGGCTCAGAAGCTTACATACAGTCCTGGATACAGCAAATCTGTAACTGGAACACTAGTTACAGGAAAGGTAGGAAACAGGCTTACAGTTTTTTTTTTTAATTTATTATTAATGTATTTAATCTGCATGTGCATATATGCACTTTAAATATGTGTGACATTTTATATGTTTGTTGTTGATTTTATATATTTAAATATTTGATCATTCACATCCATTTATTTAAGTGAAGTAATGGAATTTATTGTGGGGAGTATATGTCTTTAAACTACTAACAGGGGAAGTGATGTCATCATTTTTTTGAATTATTTATACTGGCTTTTTATGTTATGTAATTGTCTGATGAAGTTCTTACATTTGGTTTGGACGAAAGTGCTAATCTTGATTGTGTGTGCAAAGCCTGCTTGGATATTTTCTTGGATAAAATTCTTGGATGAACCTTGCCTTTGAGTCTGTTTTTGAGTATTTGGTTTAATTTTTGTTTTTCAGTCACTTTATATGGGGGGGGGGGGGTGTTCATGGGCTTGCTTTAAGCAGCCTCATGCACTGCCCAATACTATACCACATTTATAACTCCTATATATACACACACACACACACACACACACACACACACACACACACACACACACACACACACACACACACACACACACGCTTTTAAGCTTAGGAGCACAGTCTTGTTCACACACATGTTCTGAACATTCTCATTAACATCATTGTTCAGTACGACAAATGATAAAGTGGTTTCCTAATGTTTTGCACATTTTATAATTCTGGCTCTTGCTCACTGACACAGCAGACACACTATTCCTTGACTGTCACTTGTGTAGAGTACGAAAACATGCCTCTGTTGGAAATTGACTCATGGTTTTCACTTGGTACCTCAACACAGCCACTTTGTCAAGGTATAGAATCTGGATTCACCCCACATGGAAAAGCAATGTCCCAAACCACAGCTATTCTAGGTCTTAAATGGTCATTCCCTCCTCTGGGAAATCCCCCAATCAGTCCATCAGACTTGAAACTAAACCAGACCTGTTTTATCCATGATAATTCATTGGGTCCACTTTGGACCTCTCCCAGTGGTATTCAGAGAAATTCTGCATCATTGCCAAGGTTTCAAGATTTCTTTGAAACCCTGAATCATCTTTGTTGAAAGACTTATCCCTTACATGCTTATCAAGCAGAAATTTTGAAAGTATTGTTTGTATTAGATGCACTGAGACTTGGTCAATATATCTGCATAAGAACAGTTTTGCAGGTGCCTGTTCTGTGGTACAATGATTTTTTGTAATAGAAAAATCAATAACTTCACTGCAATTTCTAATATAATCACTAACTGTTTATTCGTGACTGTGTTAAATGTTTCTGCAAATTACATATTTGTAGCATGGTAAACCAGTGGAATGGATTATTCCATCTTGTTTAATGAAACAGCAAGATCCTTCTGACATAAACTTCATTCTTTTTTAGTTATTATGTTAAAAGATCAACCATGGCACAGGTTGAGGTGAGACAGTGGTCATCACACTCTAAACTTGACCACTGCACCTTCTATAGCATCTCCAACAGTCTCTAGTACTGCCTTTCTGAAGGGTGACGATGGTGGCTTGGTGGGAATCTTTTGGGGGGGACAGGGAGTGGTTGAAGGCTCCTCTTCTAAAATTTCATGCAGCAAGGTCCTCTTGGTTTAACTAGTAGTAAGTGAAGTGACTGGTGTGAAAGAAGGCAAACTGGTTGGTGGATGCTCACTCTGCCACCCTAGAGTATCTTCTTGTGTGGTTGTTTTAGTTGCATGGCTAGTCAGCCCCATCCTTTGGGCCACCAGAGGTGGCACACATCCATAATATCAGCCATAGAGGTGACTAACATCTGGGAGGGTTCTCCTTTGAACTATTCAGGCCCTCTTTCTTACCCGTCCCTATCCCCCATTATTGGGTTTCTCATCCTTATGTGTCACTCCCTGTTTGTAGTCGAGTCAGCCTCATTACCACCCCTGTCAGTCTCATCTGTACTGTCTACCACTTTTTCCTTCCCTTTACTCTCCTTTCTACACACACTTTCTCCTTACTACTCTCCTTCTCTATCCTTCTACATAAAAAGTAGAATGGCCACCTGTAACCACTAAAAGTAAACCCTTCCTCCCTCACCTATCTTCCCTTCCTGTTGTTCTTCTCAGTGTTTCTCTACTTGCTCTTTCAAAATTTCTTTTTGTATTATCTATCATTCCCTTCAATGTATAGGATGAAATGACTCATTACTTTGACGTGTGCCCTTCTATATACTGTAGTACCCATATTGCATCTACAGTGTGGGAAAGAAACATCCCTGACCTTTTCCCTTGAGTCACGTCAGCACAAAGCACAGTCATTTTAGCAGCATGGTTACTGCCATTATCTTGGTTGTAAAGTTTCATTATGTTGTCCTGCCCATGTCATGACGGCACTGAGCATTGCACTAAATTCACCATCATTAT